>NC_043701.1:153381587-153474524 GCF_006229205.1 Suricata suricatta | reverse complement strand
CAATAGCCAAAACATGGAAGGAGCCTAAATGTCCATCACCTGACGAATGGATCAAGAAGATGTGGTATATATTCACGATGGAGTACTACATGGCAATGAGAGGGAATGACATATGGCCCTTCGTAGGAAGGTGGATGGACCTTGAGGGTGTCATGGTGAGTGAAGTAAGCCAGGCAGAGAAGGACAGAAACCATATGTTTGCACTCATAGGTCTAGCAGGAAAACAAGAGAGACCTAATGGAGAACCAGGGGGAACGGAGGAGGGAGAGAGAGTTGGGGAGAGAGAGGGATGCAGAACTTGAGAGACTATTGAATGCTGAGAATGAACTGAGGGCTGGGGGGGAGGGGGGAGGGGGGAAGAGAGGTGGTGGTGATGGTGGAGGGCACTTAAGGGGAAGAGCACTGGGTGTTGTATGGAAAACAATTTGACAATAAAATATTATGGAGAAAAAAAAAAAAAAAGAACACAGCTGCTCTGGAGCCAGAGTGTGATGGGAAGGGATGAGGCTGGAGTGGTGCCAGGAAAAAAACCACTGATGCTCACCTTCATTCTACACAGTCATGGCTTTGGGGTCTACCTCTCACATTTGGTCAGGTTTCACACGATGCACTACACATCCTTAATATTAAAACCTAAATTATGGAAAACCTCAATTCTCTACCTTAAGCTCTGCTCCTTTCAGGTGGCAGTACACAAAAAATACATTTGTTATTAATTACACAAAATCTCTCTCAGTCTTGTAAATAAACAGTAAGACACAGCTTTGACAGGTGAACTTATTAATTAATATATATACCTGAAATTCAAAGATGTAGATCAAACATGAACAAAAACAAAAATCTTTCCTAGATTATTCAAAAGCAATTTTACAATTACTTATTAAAGGATAAAGTCAGGCATATTATAATGAAAATTGGTATTAAGTTCTATAAATGAGTTTGTTCCAATAGTCAAGTCAAGTAATTCTACCTTAAATCCTTTTGGGAAGTAAGCAAAGTATGGATCATACAAAAATGAATAGCAAAATTATATGCCTCAGTTCTATCTCATCACGATTTATAAGATTACCTAAAATTAGTATCCTAACTTCTTTTTTCACCAAGGATTCAAAAATACCCTTCATAACTAATCTGATAACACGAAGTGGATTTATGCCAATATCTGTGAGTTGTAAGTTTCACTTCCTCAGCATTCCTTGTGTGTGTCCAGCAAACAATAAGATTCAGCCTTAAGGAAAGAAATGGTTGCATGGGTGGTCCCATTTACATGCTCAAAATAGTTGAATCGCTTCAGAATCACGGAAGAATTCATGTGTGTCAATGCATTTGGCTTGCTGACAGCTTCTTATCCTAGGTTTCACTCCCGGTCTACACCCAAGAAACTTGGGGACTTGGACCTGTTGAGACCACTTTGTGCAACTGACACAATGAATCCAGCCCAACTTAAAACCATTTTATGGAACTCTTGAAGTGACTTTCTGTCTTTGTAAAAGTGAACTCAGAGTGCCAGGTCATTTTTTCCTCGAATCTGGTTTAACTTTCTTTGTTTTGAGTCTTTTGGATTTTGCTTTTGAAGCACCTCAGGGGCAGTGACCCAAGACAGAAGATAAATAAAGTTAAGCCAATCTCAAGAGAAAAGCAATTGGGGATACCAGGTTTGCTTTGTAAACGTGAACAGTGACCTGGGGCTCAGGGTCAACCTTAGCCCCCTAAATTCTCAAACACCAATTCCACCTGGGACCTCAAAGTTGCTGTGCAGATTCCAAAAGTAAAGCAGGAGATCATTTTCCTTTGCCTCCAAAACAAAGTCAATGCAAGGGTTCCTAGAGCACTTCAGAGATTTAAACAACAACAAAAATCCTAAACCATAATCCAGCTTTAACAAAGAAATATGAGCAATTGGGCACTGGGGATTCAAGAAAAATGGGTCTTACTAAATTAACCCAACGGGCGAAAATACAAGTCCTTTTTCCAAACAGATGTTGAAGTCAAATGATGAGCTCTGTACGAGTTTTAAAGCTCTTAGCTCTACCCCCTTTCCAGCAATCTGAAAACACCGCATTTGGAGAACTCCATATGAAGAGAAATTGAAGTAGCAGCCAGAAAGCACCGAGGCGAAACTGTAAAGAAGCAATACTGTGCCTCCATCCACCTCACTTTTTGCCTTCAGGTGTTAGTTGCCCTTACGCTGCCTCATGCTCTCTGATACACCTGACCCCTAGCCCACGCCCGCCCTCTTCAAATGGCCTGTGCCCCAAACCTGTTCTCAGCCAGCTTCTCCACACCCACCTATGTAGGACCAGGAGCAAGCTCTGGGCATGGTCCCCTGCAGAGACCTTTTAAAAGCACTGATCTCTTCAGGTTATTTCACTCAGATGAACTGCACATAGTGGAAGTAGAATGTTCTCAAAGTATTTCTGATGGTAAGTTGTAAAGTAGTCAGAGATAAACTAATTCGGTGGGTTCAGAATTTGGGAGAAGAGACAAAAAAAGTGGAATTTACATAATCAGATTTGTATGTATCCATTTTCTTTATCTTTAATTTTTTGGTCACTATCATAGCTAAAATGGCATACAAATACAAGCTATGCATTGTTTTATGTATTTAATTTCTTTATTAAAATTAATTTTACTGCATGATAAATTGTTAATAATCAAATAAAGCTTATCATTAAAAACAATAGTCCACTGCCCCACCCTTCCCATTCTCAGAAGGAATCAATGTTTAACTTCTTCTGTTTTTAATTATGGTGATTACTTCAGTGTCTCTATGCTCATTTTTCTAATTTTTTAAAAATTTATTTTGAAAGAGAGAGAGAGAGTCCAAGCAGGGGAGGGACAAAGAGAGGGGGAGAGAGAGAGAATCTCAAGCAGGCTCTGCTCAGCACAGAGCCCAATGTAAGGCTTGATCTCATGACAGCAAGATCACAACCTGAGCTGCTATCAAAAGTCGGACACTTAAAGGACTGAGCCAGCCAGGTACCTCTCTAATTTTTGACTTATCAGCTTGCAGCTATCACATATGATGGTTTACCTTAATTATAAAATCTTTCCTTTTTTTTTTAAATTTTTACCTCTATTTATTATTGAGAGACAGAGAGAGAGAGAGAGAGAGAGAGAGAGAGAGAGAGAGAGAGAATGAAAGGGGGAGGGGGCAGAGAGGGAAGGAGATACAGAATCTGAAGCAGGCTCCAGGCTCTGAGCAAGCTGTCAGCACAGAGCCCGATGCGGGGCTCGAACCCACCAACCGTGAGATTATGACCTGAGCCAAAATCGGCGGCCTGACTGACTGAGCCATATAGGTGCCCCAATTCATCCATTTAAAGGGTACAAATCAGGGGTGCCTAAGTGGCTCAGTTGGTTAAGCATCTGACTTCAGCTCAGGTCATGTTTTAACAGGTCGTGGGTTCAAGCTCCACGCTGGGCTAGTGCTGACAGCTCAGGGTGTAGAGCCTGCTTCAGATTCTGTGTCTCCCTCTCTCTGCCCCTCCCCTGCTTGCACTCTGTCTCTCTGTCTCTCTCTTAAAAATAAAAATAAACATTAAAAAAATAAAGTGTAGTAATCAATGGACTTTAGCATACTCACAGAGCTGTGCAGCCATCTCAGTCCGTTTTAAACACTTCTATCACCCCGAAAGAACTCCCATACCATTAGCAGCCACTCTCCAAACAGTGGTCATATAACAAGTCTTTTGTAACAAGCTTCTGTCAGTCAGCACAATGTTCTCAAGGTTCCTTCACGTTGTAGCAAGTGTCAGTACTCCATTCCTTTTTATTGTCGAACAATATTCTATTATATGGTACTACCTTTGTTTATCCATTCTTCAGTTAATACACATTTGGGTTGTTTCCATTTTTTGGCTATTATGAATGATACTGCTGTGAATGTTCATATACAAGTTTTTGCGTGGAGCTATGTTTTTATTTTTCTTGGGTATATATCTGGGAGTAGAACTTGTTACATAAACTTTTAAGAGGATTTTTTGACTCTCCATTTAGTAATATAAGAAATTAACATCTGATATGGTTGAGTTTTAAAATAATTCTTTGGCAATTGGGGTTTAAATTCTGTATATTACCTATTTAAACCCAAATAACAATAGATATTTAACTAAAGTTTATTTGAATTTATTTATAACTGCAGAAAGATGTTAATAAAATTATTATCAAGGATTTTTTTAGCCTCTATTTCTGAAAAGCAAGATCCTTATATTTTCCAAACCAGGAAAGAAAATTTCAGATAGTTTCCACAGGTACATTTATCTCAAATAGTTGAGTATGGTTTTGATTTTTATAATACTTTTACATATATATTTGGCTTTTTTTTTTTTGGCTTATTTTTCTTCATTCGTGAGAATACCTCATTTGGCTTACTGATATTGAAAGGTGGGTTACCCAAACCAGAAATGTGCATGTAGTCTGCTCTGACTCCTCTCTTTTACAACTCCAGCATCTAACTTATTATCAAATCGTGCCAATTTAACCTCCTAACTATTTCTTGAATTCACTTGCTTCCTACTTTCCATCCTGACTACTACTACTATCCTAGTTCAGATAGCATATCCCTTCGAATACCACAGATCTGTCTATCTCCACACTGTTGCCAGAGAGATATAGCTAAAATACAAATGTGATCACACCATTCACTTGGTTAAAACCATCAATGGCTTCCCGACATCTTCAAGATAAAGTTCAATTCTTTAATATGACATGCAAGGTGATCTTGTACCATTTCCAGGTCCTTCTAACTGGACTAAGAATCAAATGGACATGAGACAGATTAAGTGGGGAAAATTAAATAGCTAACCTATGGAGAATCTACATAGGCATGGAAATTTCAAAGACAATGAGCAAACATGAACCTTATATGAGCTACAGAGAGCTGAAGGGTCTGAGGATGCAAAGGGAAGAAGGACTATTAACAGGAAGGTGAAAGGAGATGTTTGGAAAAGGAAGGTTGCCCTATTATGCAGAGAAGTATCTTAGGTGAAAGGGAATCTCTGTTAATACCTCTCTTCCGAGTATAAGCTGGCAGTTGAGCGGGAGGGAGGTAAGGAGCTTTTCCTGTACCTGCCGGGTTTTAATTGATTTTATTGCAAAATAATGTTCATGCCAAAGTGGCTCATCTTGGGTTGGCCTACTCTTGGCCCCTACAAGGTCAACCTTTTGGATTCCTCTCTTGCCTTGTAATTTAAACTCCTATCCAAGGAACCCCTAATAGTTCACTTAAAAACCATGATGACCCCCAAGACATTGCTCATTTTCTTCTCTGTGTGGAGTTCCCTTCCCTCCTTTGCCAGACATGTAACTCCTATTTCCATAACATTTAAATCTCTTCAGATTTAAATCTTGCTTCTCTAGAAGCCTCCCCAGACCATCTTGGTTGGGTTTTCTGCTCCTCTTTCATGTCCTCAGAGCACCTGCATTTTTCACAGTATATTGACACATCTGTTTATCTGCTAAAGAATTAAACATTAATTCCTTCTGTAGTTTGGGTGATTCACAGCTATTTCAGCCTGGTCTCTTTCTAATATCCCAATAGTTGAAGTGCCTTACTTCCTCCCACTAGT
This sequence comes from Suricata suricatta, assembly GCF_006229205.1. Lineage (NCBI taxonomy): Eukaryota > Metazoa > Chordata > Mammalia > Carnivora > Herpestidae > Suricata > Suricata suricatta. The sequence continues at coordinate 153,468,954 of NC_043701.1, read as the reverse complement.
GTACTTTGTAAGTGCCTAAAAACTGGCAGTTTATGTTGCTTATATGTGTATCTTCACATTTGGCCCAGTACCTGGTATACAGCAGGCACCAAGTAAATGTATATGGAGATAAACTGCATAGATTACCTTTGGACACAGACTTTTATAAGTCTACAGTGAGCTACATCTGATATACAAATAAGATGGCTATGTTATTTACTTTAATGTGAACTATTAATAATCTCTGAAGTTTTAGTGATGTCTTATAATTATTCTGAAAGCTAATCTATTTATTGGCTGATTTAATTTGTCCTATAGAACGCACTAAAAATATTTCACAACCAAAGTTCTGCTCCAGAGATTACCTTTCGTCAATGAGTGATACCACCATTGAACATGTTAAATAAACATTCCCAAGTCATACATTTGCTTTTCTGTCCAGATTCATTATATCACCGGCCACACTTATGTAACAGGTAGTTTATGTAATGACTTCACCAATAAAGCTCTCACTTCCAATACTCAGAAAATCAAACCATGAAACTCATGTTAAGAGGTATTCACTAGACTTTGAATTCTCTCTTTAAGTCATTTTGCTTCATCGAAGCTATGGAGAAATAAGAGCTGACTATATAAGCTGACTACGTAAGAACTGGAGCAACAAAGGAAGACAATGTGGGCTAACCGATGAAGATAGACCCCACGCTGAAGTGTCTGTCCTCCGGGGTAGAGACACTGGCTGGAAGGAAGGGAGCTGGACTAGGCTGGCTTCCCGATGCGCTCCTTCAAAGTGCAGCTCAGGTACGGGCGCCTGTGTGGTGCAGTCAGTCGAGTTTTCAATTCAGGTCATGATCTCACCATCGTGATCTCATTGCCCTCTCAGTGCAGAGCCTGTCTGGGATTCTCTCTCCTCACTCTCTGCCCCTCCTGCTGCTCGCACATGCTCTCCTTCTCTTTCAAAATAAATAAATAAAACATTTTAAAAAAGAGTAATTGTGAGAAGAAAAAGAGAGGGAATAACCACTTTTTAAAGAATTTGTGAATCTAAGTGGCTATTTCTCTCTCCGCCTCCCTACAGTTGTGATTTAAAATAAGGCAAATGTGGGAGCACCTGGGTGGCTCAGGCAGTTAAGTGTCAGACTCCTGGTTTAGGCTCAGGTCACGATCTCACAATGTGTGGGATCCAGCCCCACATCGGACTCTCTACTGACAGCGTGGAGCTCCCTTGGGATTCTCTCTCTCTCTCTCTCTCTCTCTCTCTCTCTCTTTCTCTCTCTCTCAAAATATACACATACATACATACATAAAAAGTAAAATAAAACAAATAAAAACTTGGGAGAATTTAATAGATGGATTAGTTTAGTCTTCAATAAAATTAGTCATAGGGCCCCTGGGTGGCTAAGTCTTTAAGCATCTGACTTCGGCTCAGGTCATGATCTCATGGTTCGTGAGTTTGAGCTCTGCTTTGGGTGAGCTCAAGCCCTGCTTTAGGTGAGCATGAGCTCCATTTCGGGTGAGCTCTGCTTCTCTCTCTCTCTCTGCCACTCATGGGATTCTCTCCCTTTGCTCCTCCCTCGAGCCCCACCCACTTTCAAAATTAGTCATAAACGTTTTACTCTAAAATTTTAAGAAGTCAAGTAATGTGTATTATTTATAATTTGCCATTAGTTATAAATACTGTTAACTTTTGAAAAAACAAAGTTAAACTAAAATTAAAACCAGATACTTCAGTCGCTAGAGTCACATTGTCATTCTATTCTTTAAAATGGAAAAAATAAATAAATAAACTTTAAAAAGGGGTGGCTGGGTGGCTCAGTGAGGTGACTCTTGACGATTCTGGCTCAAGTCGTGATCTGATGGTCTGTGGAATCAAGCCCTGCAACCGGCTCTGCGCTGTCTGATACCATGGAGCGCGCTTGGGATTCTCTCTCTCCCCCTCTCCGCCCCTCCTCCATTTGCATGCATGCACATGCCTGCACACACCCTCTCAAAAAGTCTATAAAATGAAATAAAACAAAACCCAAGCCATTTGAGATTAATAAAACAAAATAAGACCGTTAAGTCCAAACCACTTCAGGAGGGAAAGGGGAATAGTTTCTACAGTAATGCGTCAGCCGGCAGGGACAGAGGTGGGGACCCAGTTCCAGTCACTGCATAACTAGACTTCACGTCAGTGAAATGGGGAGCTGAATTTCAGACGTGCATCTCCTTTATTCTGCTTTCTAGAGGTAAGGTCTCAGTTTTAGGTCCTAAAATATAAATATAGATGCTGTACCATTTTGTCATGGATTCCCTTCGGAACGGACAGTTAGCCAGACTCTATACTTAGCATGATGGAAATAAAGAAAATAAGAATCTTTGTGGTCTCCATTTAAGACAAAGAATATTACGCTATTCTGGGGAGTATTTGTAGTTAAAGGAGCTTGTATCCTCATTCGTCTCTCTCTTTCAAATCTTAAAGATTTTGTGATCTTTATTCACATAATTTAAAGAGCATTTATTTAGTCTACGTTTCTAGAATCTGAAAGGCATTTCTTTTATGTGAGTTAATTTATTAACCCTTAATTATCCAGTTACTTCCAAACCTGATTGTATATGTAATTACCTTTTATCAGGTATAATAATTTGGTCAATAAACATGTCAAAACACTTGCTGCTTAGTTTCAACAGATAAATTGTTTTTCCACAGCCTCAAGGCATAATTAAATATGAAAAAAAGGGTAGTTCTCAACTTGCACTGATGCCATTTACAAAGGCAGAAGTACATAGCATGTAGCTATGGCTTACTTTGGGGACTGTTGCTTGTCTGAGTGCTTAGTTAGTAGAAGATTTCTGGGACGGTTTAACAGTGACAATTCTGTGACATTCTGACTAATGCAGGTATCCACATGAACCTCAAAATGGCCAACAGACAAACTTTCAGATGAAGCTTAGTTACAAAGCATCTATTGATAAGGACCTGCTGGCATCACACCTTCACTACAGGTTACAGAATTAAAATATGAAAGGAGAAACTAAATACAAACAGCAGGGGAAAGACTTCTCTCCTTGGGAAGATGAGTGCAGCCAGTGGAATCAGTGGAATAGCTTGGGATCTCAGTCCCATAATGCTTGTATGATGTGAATCTGTATTATAAGACTGAAAAAAGAAATCCCTACCTGACCTCTGGATAACCTAAACAGGAAATTAGGACATTTCTAAGCAAAACAGCCTGTGTCATACTGTTAAAATAATTATTCCCATTGACACTTTGTATTAACATTGTACATTAGGCCATCAGAAAAAACTCAAGCCAAAACAGTCTCTTCTCTGTAACAGATAAAAATACCTGGCCCAGGGGTGCCTGGGTGGCTCGGTCCGTTGAGTGTCTGACTTCAGCTCAGGTCATGATCTCATGGTTTGTGGGTTCGAGCCCTGAGTCGGGCTCTGTGCTGACAGATCGGAACCTGGAGCCTGCTTCAGATTTTTTGTCTCCCTCCCTCTCTGCCCCTCCCCTATTCATGCTCTGTTTCTCTCTGTATCAATAATAAACATTAAAAAATTAAAAAAAAAAACCTGGCCTAGTGCCCTCAACATAGGGGAGGGGGTAAAATTTCTTGATAATTATGAGGTCAAAGAAAGGGAGGGAGGGATAACAAACAGGTAAGAAAGTTGGAAGCAGTCTTTAAATATTCACAGATTAGTTGAAAATAAATTAAAATATATTTTTCATTTTTAAATATTAATTTTGAGAGAGAGAAAGAGAGAGAGAGAGATCGTGATCAGGGAGAGGCAGAAGGAGAGGAAGACACAGAATTCAAAGCAGGCTCCAGACTGTCAGCACAGAGCCCGACATGGGGCTCAAACTCATGAACTATGAGATCATGACCTGAGCCAAAATTAAGAGTCAGATGCTCAAACAACTGAGCCACCTAGGCGCCCCAATAACATTTATTTTTTAAAGTTTTGTTTAAGTAATTTCTACATTAGATATGGAGTTGAAACTCACAACTTCAAGATCAAGAGTCACAGGCTCTGCTGACAGAGCCAGCCAGGTGCCCCATAGAAGGAATTTCATTCTTAGTAAGTATCTGCGGTGTTAAGAGAATTTTCAATGATTTTAAGAAAATATTCAACAAACACTACAACTTAAAATGAGTCAGCATTTTTTCTCCAGAATAATTTTTAAGTATCTGCTATTTAGTTACAGGGCTTCAGGATGTTAGAAACTGGCACCATTTGGTTGGGAAAATCAAGTCCCTCCAATGTCTCACCTAAGCAATATTTTATGGATATTATTTGCTTATCTGACTATACCTCACTTGGATAAAAAGTGCTGTTTCTTACGACACCAATAGTGTATTTATTCTATGCCCTATTAAATTCCCTCCCAACAAGGTTTAAAAAAAAAATAAAGGTACTTTCATTTTGATTTAATCATTTAAGGGAGTTGTAAACTCTGGGTCTCAATTTCCTGTTCTTAAAAACAAAGGAGTCATATTTGCATGTGAAAAGCACTCTATTTGACACTAGCAATGAAAATATGATGATGGGGGCGCCTGGGTGGCTCAGTAGGTTAAGCATATGATTTTAGCTCAGGTCATGATCACATGGTTTATGAGTTTGAGCCCCATGTTGGGCTCTGTGCTGACAGCTCGCGGAGCCTGGAGATTGCTTGACTCTGTGTCTCCCCTCTCTCTGCCCCTCCCGTGCTCACGCTCTGTCTCTGTCTCTCAATAATAAATAAAAACGTTAAAGAAAATAAAAAAGAAAAAGAAAAGATGATGATGATGATGCAGTCTTTGTTTCAAGGAGTTCTTTAGTGTAATGGAAGAGATATTCACATAAGTATAATCATGAACAAAAGTGCAAATTACACTGAATGGAGTTATGTACAGTTATTATGGAGTATCCAGTCTTGTGTGGGGAGTGACAGGTAAACCCAAGAAGGCATCTGAGGTAGTACCCAAAATGAGTTTTAAAAAGGAGTTAATCAAGGGAAAGGCAGTGGTATTTCACGCAGATGGGACATCATGAGCAAAGACACAAGGATGAGAAACAGTTGTGATTATGGGGACTGTCATGCACTTAGATGTTGCTTAAACTTATCTGTAAAGAAGTAGTACAAAACAGACTAGAGAAGTGGACAGGGGCTAGATTGCAAAAGGACACGTATACCTTGTTCAGGAACTTCGGGAAATTTTTTAAACAAGATAGCTCGCATTATCAGACTCATCACTTAGATATGTAAATACAGCAGCTCTGTGAAGAATGGATTTGAGGAGAAAAAATGAAAGACAGGAAAAATAATTAAGAAACGGTTGTGATAATCTTGAAATACACTGGGATAAGCAAGTAGGCAGCTGGGACACAGCGAGGAGGATGGCTAGGTAAAGGGCAGGGGTGAGGACAGAGAGAGGAGAATGGGTTGGAGAGGAAAAATCCCTGGGACACCGTGACTGAATGTGGGGCATGGCAGAGTGGTGCTGGTGACCGGAGGAGACAACATGAGAAGATCTGATTAGAGAATGAGGAAGATGACGTGTTGACAGCTTTAGTCAGACAGGAGGTAGGACACACATCCCAGTGGAAATGTCTATCAAGCGGCTGCGTACGTTTCTAAGGCATACAGCATTTGTGCCAGAGGTGTGATGGAGAGTGGATGAGTTCACCCAGGTAGGGTATATACAGAACAGAGTTCTAAGGACAGAAACCTCAGGGACACCAGCAATTAGGGGGCAGAGATGTAAAAAGAACATTAACAGAGTACAGTCTTTGAAGAAGAGAGAACTTTAATTTTTTTAAGTTTATTTATTTACTTTGAGAGAGAATAAAAGCAGGGGGCAGAGAAAGGGAGAGAATCCCAAGCAGGTTCCGTGCTGTCAGCACACAGCCAGATATAGGGCTGGATCCCACAAGCCATGAGATCATGACTTGAGCCCAACGCTTAACGGACTGAGCCACCCAGATTCCTGAGTAAGAGAATTTTAAAGAAGAAGTGATCAACATTATCAGTCACGGCAGAAACAACCAATAAGGTAAGGGCTAAAAACGTCTACTGGCCTTCCCTGGTGACCTAAGAGAATGCTGTCTCAGCACTGTGGCAAAGCAGACAGTAGACTCGGGAATGAATGAGGTAAGAGGAAATATGGGAATAACCAATTATAAACAATCATTTTAAGGAATCAGGTTACAAAGGAGAAAAATAGAGGTCAGAAATAGTTAGGATGAGACTAGAGAAGATATGCCCCACCCACTGTCTCTCTCCGGTAGGAAAACTTTAAACTTGTTTTTAAGCCAAGGTAGTTATGGAAAGGAAAAAGCAGAGGAAAGCAGATGAATAATGAAACAAGTCCCATAGAAAGATGGGGTCAAGGAGGAAGCTGAGAGAATCCTGAATAAAACAGCTACCTATTATAGGAGTCTGAAGGAAGGAAAATGATGAATGTGAACATAGATAAACCAATTGCTAAAGCAACAGTGAGAGACTGATGGTGATAGAGATGAACGAAGGAAGTAAAGGAACTGGGACTTTCACTCAAAAGTGGAAGATCAATGGCCTACAGATGGGAATGGGGCTGAGAGAACACGCGCTCTCCACTCACGCTGTGCAGCCTAGCGGCGGCTACAGGCCTAGCAGAGCCTCACATAGCTAAGACCCGAGGGGAAGAAAACATTCTGCCAAAGCAAGGAAGCTGTAGGGCCATTTCTGCTGGAATGTCTTCAGATGGCACGTCCTAAGTGGGCTAGAAGAAGCAAAAAGATACAGAGGTAAACAAACCAATGAGGCAAGGAGACAGGAAATAGACAAGGAGGCCGGAAAGAGTGGACTAAGAAAGAAAGAGTAGGGATAAAGTATTTAACTTCACTGAGTAGTCAAACATTTAAATTTAATTTAATTGAACATTTTAATGCATGGTTGGGAAGTGCCAGAGATGACAATGTCTGATACCAGGTCTCAGGAAAAAGTGGTGAAGGCTGCTATGAGGTTTTTAAAAAGGGCAAAGAAGCCTCTATTTGAGTGTAGAATTTCTCAAGACACCAGGAAGAGCAGCAAGGGCCCTGCCCTGGTGAAGGGGAGAGCCTCTAGGAGGTTTGGTTAGATTTTCCTACGTGCCTTCCAATTCTCAAACCTTAGGATCTCATGACCATGAAAATCACTGAATCACAGACTGAAGGTAATTGAAAGATGATCTGACATTTAAGAAAACATAAGAGTCAAAGAAAGAGAGAACTATAAATTGTAAAACACTCTAGGGACTAAACTGTCACTTACTATTAAGTACTAAGCATTGTAATGGACTCCTAAGAAGGAAGTTCAAGAAGAATACTATAAAGTATTAATTCTCAAATTGAATTATCCCTTCAGCCATTTCATCCTTTCAATATAGATTAATAAAACATTTCATCAATATACCCACTTAGCTCTTAAGAGGTCACTATTGACCAAAAAGACCCCATTAAATTTCTTTTAATATATGGTTTTATGGGTATAGGAGGCGGAATGCACGCCTTCGGAGTGCTACCAGAATATCAGCGGTGTTGAGATCTCGCAGCCTTTTAAATGTGAGGATGGGTGGCTGGGTAGCCCTTACAGTTTCACTCCGACAGTCTGGAGTAGGAACATATACCTAGTTTTTTGGGTATGTTTGTTTTCACTTTCCAACCAAGTTATGAATTCTTCGAGGGCAAAGGTAACAGTTCTTCCTTCTCCCTTAGGGTACTCAATACAAGCCTGTTGAACTGAATTAAATTATATTTCATAAACACTTTGAGAAGCAGAAGTTTAATGACTACGTCTTTTCTGCAACAAAAGGAAAAGCAGAGAGATTAATACATTAAAAAAGCTTTTAATTTAAACCACTGGAAAAGCTCTGTACAAATATTATTTTATAAAAATTTTTTAAAAAAAATATTGTTTGACAGGGCACCTGGGTGGCTCAGTTAAGTGTCTGACTCTTGATTTCAGCTTGGATCATGATCTCTCAGTTTGTGAGACCGAGCCCCACGTTGGGCTCTGCGCTGTCAGCGTAGAGGTGTGTTTGGGATCTTCTCTCTCCCTCTCTCTCTGCCCCTCCCCTGGCTCACCCACACTCTCTCTCTCAAAATAAATAAATAAACTTTAAAAATTTTTTAAAAATATTATTTGAGTCTGGGACTTTTTCACACAGATTACCTACAATGGGGCCTGAGGGACTGACAGAATTTGTATACAAAGTTCACTAATTACCAACTATTAATTTTTCTTTATCTCCATTTTAGACCATTAGTTGTATTTGTGTACAACTTTTCACTTGAACATCTCATTCCAGTGAAGCACAGGCTTTTCTATACTTTATAAAAGGGAAACTGAGCTTCAGAGAGATTAAATGTCTTGTTCAAATTTATATGTAAAGCAGGATTAGGATCTAATTTCCTCAATTTATAAGTTAAGTGCTTAAAACAACCAGATTAGGATGGCTTAATTTACACAAGATTTTCTTTTATTTGTATGTATAAGCAATCTGCTTTCAAAAAGAATGCGTGGTAAAGTTCTTGAGAACACTGAGGACTGAGGTGAGACTCACACTGGATACGACACATGGTACAAAGGAGGTCTGGAGAATTTTGTTTTCTACAGCAGAAAGATTGTAACAGTGAATATGGTGGTTCTGGTTTGAATACTCATTGGTATGTTAAACAGTGCATTACTGCTGTTTTTTCTGACAAAGCATTTAAATATTTAAACTTCTCATTAACTATCCTTCCATCTTGAAGAAATTTGTAATAGAAAACATTTTTTTCCCATTCAGTAAAATAAAACAATTATTAGGGAAAATAAATTTCTTTTTTTAAGTTTATTTATTTTGAGAGAGCGAGCGAGCGAGAGAGAGAATGAGCAGGAGAGGGGCAGAGAGAGCGTGAAACAGAGCATCCCAAGCAAGCTCCAAGCAAGCCTGATGAGGGGCTCAATCTCATGAACCTGAGCTGAAATCAAGAGTCAGACGCTTAACTGACTGAGCCACCCAGGGACTCATAAGGAAAGATATTTCTCATAAATGAATAATAAGGAGTTTGGAAAAAATGTGAATTAATGTTGAGAGAAGAAAAATGTTCCCTGTTGCATACATACAATGCAGAGTTTATATCTAATAATTAGCTTAATGGATACATAATATTTATAAAAGGCCAGCTATCACTATCCTCTATTGCTGGTAGACAATTCTAAAATTTTTAACCTATCCCTTTCAATGAAAAAAATACCAAGAATACTGATGATTAAATTTGGGATTCCTCTCTTTACATTAGACACTAACTTTTAAGACTCCATCTACGGAGACAAAGATTTACTCCTTGTGTAACACACTACAAATCTACCTCAAAATTAATCATAATACATAATATTTATATTATAAGAAATATTCTGTATTTTCCCAAATACACATTTATATGAATATTTTTTCTTATAAATCTGATACTTAAAAAATTTTTTTACATTTATTTATTTTTGAGAGATAGAGTGAGACAGAGCATGAGCAAGGGAGGGGAAGAAAGAGAAAGAGATACAGAATCCAAAGAAGGCTCCAGGCTCTGAGCAAGAGTTCAGCACAGAGCCCAGTGCAGGGCTTGAACCCACAAACCAAACCGTGAGATCATGACCTGAGCTGAAGTCGGACACCTAACTGAGCCACCCAGGCGCCCCACTTTTCTTTACAATCATATTGCTAAGTTAAGCACTTTTCTTAAAAATAATTCTGGTAGGGCATCTGGGTGGCTCAATTGATTAAGTGTTTGACTCTTGATATTGGCTCAGATCATGATCTCTTGGTTTGTGAGACTGAGTCCCGCATCGGGCTCTGGGCTGACAGCACAGACAGAGCCTGTTTGGGATTCTCTCTCTTTCTGCCCCTCCCCCACTCGCATGTGTATGCATCTTCACTCTCTCTCAGAATGAATAAATAAACTTAAAATGTCACCATGGGGGGAAGCTGGGTAAAGTGTACATGGGACCTCATGGAACTATATTTGTAACTTTCTGTGAGAAAACTGTTGGGCACTGTATTGTTTTTATAAATATTTTGGAGTTTTCTGCTTATTTGTTTTTCTAGTTTCAAAAAAATTATTTTAGAGGGTAACTTTCCAAACTACAAAACAGCTCCAACCTTTACTCTCAAAATAACCACAACAATCTATGTGTTCAAAATTTATATCAATAACTGAAGTCATGAGCATAAATCACATACGTAGTTAAGCAATAAACTGTAAACCTCCACAATTATGACACTGGAACAAAAAGGGACAAAAAGGCAAAAGTCATTTAGGTTCAGACTAATCCTTCATAATCTTAGCTCTTGCAAAGGGCAGCATACTTTTCTAGTATCTGGACCTTAAGGTAAATTTTGTGAGATGTCTGGTCTTGTTGTATTCAAGAGTAAACCCAAAGACATCTTCTTTTAATTCTTTGGCACTTCAAATGAATTTAGGATTGTCTACGGAAAAAAACGCTTGCTGGAGGAGCTGTGTGAACAAGCTTGTTGTCCTGCTACTCTATCTAGTCAAGCATTCAGATACTACAACTTTGGCAAATCCCATTAATACTTTAAGAAGTCAAAGACTTTAAAACTTCTGAAGAAAGTTCCTGTGAAGTAGTCACAGGGGCAAGTTTAAGCAAGCAGAGTGTGTATACAATATAGTAACAAATATAATGCAAACAAAAGAAGATTTGTTTAATTATAGTGGAAATAATTGTTATTTAAAAGTGCCTCCTTCCTCATCATAAAAGAACAAACTGGACTAGTGGCAAAAGAATTGTATGTTGTGATGCCTTAAGATTAGAAACAGAAGACAGAAATTTCAAAGTAAAGTCTTGGCAGACGCCCAGTCTCCACAATAAGAATTATGGCCAAACAATTCTTTCATAACTTCCAAGTCTTGTTCATGTCCCTTTAGGTAGACTCCAAAGTTGTTCATTTTAAATCAGACACAAGCATATATATTATCAGGCTTTGTCTATCTTTCTATGGTAAAATATATCTGAACTTCTTTCCTAAACTTTATAACCATTTGGGGGTATGGTAGAGAGGAGTTATTAGACTATGTACGTATAAAAGCGTGGAAGTGAGGGAATAAGTAGTGAGGGAATAATGAGAACAAGTGCCCACGGTACTTCCCTATTAAGCAACACTGTTACAAGGAACTACACTTCTCATGGCTTCCCCATGGCGCAGATCTGGTACACCAGCCTCACCCCCAGCCTGACGAGGTGTGGGAAGTACAGAGATGGTAACTGCCACCTCAATTAATTACATCTGTGCAACACAAGCTTCACATAATTCACTGATGTTAGCCATGAAGATTAAGCACGCCATGAAAAACATCTCTGTTAGAAGTAAACCGTACAATATTTTTCCCCACAGACTTCATTGAACCATTAAGATATATAGTTGAAACAGTTCAGGAAACAGTTTCCCAAGGCCATACAATAGTTATTAAGAGAAGTAGGACTCCATCTTATTTCCTGATTTCCTACGAAAGTCAACACACCATCTGGATACTTCAGCAGCTTTCTTTTTATAATCTTTAATTTCTATCCTTTAGCCAAGATACATTTCTGAACCTACTAGTCTTCAACTTTATCTTCATTGATACCAACTAACTCATCTCTCAAATTGTCTAGTCCTTATTTTATTGTCTACTGTTTGTTTCCTCAGAGGCTGGCTATAGGAGGCGCTTAATAAACATTTGTTGAATAAATGAACGAGTAAATGAAGAAATAATGAAAATCCATATATATAATACTTTTTATAGCAAACAGTTTTAGCATTTCATTAACAAATGTTTAATTTATTTACATACTGTCTTCTTCCAAAGGGGCTTTAAGAGGCAACTTATAAAAATACTTGCAAGATAAACGCAACTTAATAATTGAGAAAACTCAGGGGCAAAAGAGAATGAAGACAGAATAGAAGGTGTTGGGACACAAAATGTATGTGATGCTATCCCTATACAACTGAGTTTTCTAGATATAAAGCAGTGAAGCTATTTCTAGCAATAAATAAAATTTATTTATTTATTTTAATGTTTATTTATTTTTGAGAAAGAGCACAAGCACAGAAGGGACAGAGAGAGGGAGACACAGAATCCGAGGCAGGCTCCAGACTCCAAGCTTTCAGTACAGAGCCTGATGCAGGGCTCAAACCCATGAACTGGGAGATCACGACCTGAGCTGAAGTTGGACGCTCAATTGACTGAGCCACCCAGGTGCCCCAAGAAAATATATTTAGGTAACTCACAGTATTTAGGTTACTAGAATACTAGTTACTCAGGATAAATTCAACGATTTCCAATAATGAAGATAGCAACTTCTGAGTACACGTAAAGAGGTGCTGTGAAATATAGTGAACCATATGATCAGTAATTAACAGCAATCTACCATCTGTACCCTAGACTACCAAAATTATCATCTGTTCTCCTTGATTCTCATGTTATCCATTTTCAATCTATTCTCCTCAGAGCAGCCAGAACAACCTTTTAAATTGTTGATAAAATTGTAAATCAGAGTGTGATTGATACTAATCTGCTTAAAACCCTTGAATGGTTTCCCATCATACTTAACATCCCAAACTACCTAACAAGGTCCTTAAGGCCCTATATGACCTGGCTCTGATAATCTGCCCAACTGCATATGCACTTCTTCTCCAAGCTACTTTTTAGCCATACTATTATCCTTTCTCTCTCTAGACAGCACTTTAGGACTTTGCATTTGCTCTTTCTTCCTTCTACTAGGGAAGCTATTTCCTCCTATCTCCCAACTGCATTCACATATCTACTCAAATATCACCCCCTTAAAGGTTTTCCCTGAGAACCCAATACAAGTGGTTCACCTTACCTCCTGTTATTTTAACACTAACCTGTTTTTCTCATAGGATCTAAATCTATTTAAAATTCTATCTTAAACTATTTAGGAATCATCAGTTTGTTGAGGATCTTCCTCCAACAAAATGAGATTGTGAGAGTCGGGATCTTGCCTATCTTGTTCACCCTTGCATCCCCAGCAGTTACAGTGCCCAGAGCAGGTGCTCAAATATTTGTTCAGTGAATGAAGAAATACCTGAAAATAGAACAGCTCTTGGTGTTTTCGGCTTCCCTAGAGCAGTGGTGGCTGAAAAACTGTTAAGTCCGATAAAATGCTTTTGACAATGTGCTGAAAATACTGGACCCTCTTCTCAGAAAAATGCACATACAAAATTTTGCATGAACCTCCTAAAATCAACCCATGGTCCCCAGGTAAGAATCCCTGATCCACAGGTATGTAAAGGCCTTTATGCAATGCACTCTACATTTCCCCAATTCCTATCAATGAAGTTGAAGGCTGAGGATAAAGAAAATCAATACAAAGCTGCAAATCACTCCTAACAGATTTCTCTACAAAGTGGTAGAATAGAAGTGAAGTCAAATGAAGAACAGCCATGGCTAATGGCCGTTTGGTCTCCTCGTGCAGCATACTGTATTGAAAAGCCCAGCTCTGCAATTCCTCAGGAAAGCAAATGGCATATGTGTTGATGACATATACAGTAAGAAAACAGATTTGTAAAGGGAGAAATGTATGGTTGCCTCCTTAAAAAACAGCAGAGACTACATTATTGTTCCAACTAAATGAAATCATACTGGATCAGGATACGAAGAGAAAAAGTCAAGTTCCAAGAACAAGTAAAATTAAAAAAAAAAAACCACCCCAAAACTAAACTGGGTCACCTGGCTGGCACAGTAGTAGAGTATGCAACTCTTGTTCTTGGGGTGGTGAATTTAAGCATCACAATGGGCGTGGAGCCTACCTAAAAAAAGAAAACTCAAAGAAAAAGATTTAATATTCAGAATGGTCCATGAACTCTCTCGAAGGAAGAGAAACTTCTGTGTGTATCTTTAATAAAAAGATGCATGTTTAGGGTAACAAAATGACTTCTGAAAATGCATTCTTTAAATTATGTCAGATCAAAGAAGCAACAGAAGGTTAAGAATATATTTAGGTGTAAAACTCTTCCTTTGTGTGCGAGGGAGGACTTGGTGTCAGGTAAAACTTGGCTGAACGAAGTAGCTTTTGTCCCCTCCCCTTCTCTCTTTGTAGCTGTGGGTGCTTATAGCTAAGTTAATGTGTAAAGTAAAAAAAATTCTGGGCAAAAAAAATTCTCTTAAGTTCTAAAGGACTTAAGACTTTGTTCATCATATTTTTAGTACCACCAAATAGTAGTACTGTTTTGTGTGTGTGTGTGTGTGTGTGTGTGTGTGTGTGTGTGTGTGTGGCAGTTTTGGCTTTAAGGTTCTGATTTTGGCAAGTATTAGATTTTCTGTCTTAAGGAAAGGTGCAATTAATCTGAAAAAAGTCACTTCAATTATATTTCCTTTTCAATACTAAGGGACGCTCTTTATAACAAATAGAAAATACAGAACTTACCCTGATCATTTTATCAAATAATCTCGCCTTCAAAATGTCCCCATCTCACATACAGTGTATTAAAGGAGAAAAAGTAGCAAAAATATCCTTTATTTTCCTGTAAGTGTGCATACTGTGGCTCAGTAACAATAACCTTGATGATTCACTGAGGAATCCAACAACTGTTAGGATCTGAACTCCACATGAGCTGGTATTTTAATTTCCCACTTAAGTCTTTTCATTCTTCACGAGCAATCTTGTGTTACCGTTTCATGCTTCTTAAAAACAAGTTATTCTGTATGAGTGACTGACTGGTTTACTGCAGCTAAGCAGCATTAATCCTCTGGTAATTATCACCCTTCATACAATCCTCCAAATGTTTTTTTTAAAAAGGGAAATAGAGCACAGTATTCTTGAAAACCCATTTTTCATCATTTTTGTATTATCTGCATTTTAATATTTAAATTTCATCTATCTACTGAAAGACTTACCTATTTGTTATCACAGCTCCCTTAACGAAACAGTCCTAGGAATCTACAAAGGAATGAAGTGGTGGTCTGCAGACCTCAGGGTTAAACTGTGTGCTGTACAGCACTGCTTTGCAAGACAGTAGGAGATTGTCATTTGTGAAAAGTATTCAGTGCTCAAACAAGTTTGGGGACAAAAGGGGACACATCTCTACTCTAACACTTCCCAAAGCCTTTAATGTGCTAGTGAAATCGTGAATTCACAAAAAAGGGACAAAATATGTAGGATTCCTAAATTTATCTGACTGTAATCTACTTTCTTCCTGACTCACTGTTCCAAAAAATAGTAGTTTAATAAATGATCCTTTATTTACTTCTGCTTTATATTTAGTCATTGCTGATCACTTAATTAAGGTATATATTACCTTTGTCTAAATTCCTATAATTCTCCTGTACAAAATATTTCTTTATCCATTAAAAGAATAAGCAATTGAGTTTGGAGCGATGACACCATTTCTTAGAAATAATTTATATTACTATTTGAGTATCTCTAATGATGATGGAGATAAATCAAGAAATGTTATACTTTCACTTGACAAAGCATAGAAATGTGTCATGTATTTTTAGAAATATTATTATCAAAAAACAACTAAAATAGAAAAATAAAATTTACTGCTTTTCAAGTATGTTTGTTTATAAAGAATATTAACTTACGTAGACTATCTCAATTCCTAAGAAAGGTGTTCCTGTATCCCCCAAAAATGCTTCTGAGTGTAGCTAAAAGAATTGCGTTCACTTATTCAACACGTATTTATTATTCACTATGTGCCAAGAATAGTGGTAAGCAACGAAGTGGAAGAACAAGACATGATTCTTGTCCTCACGGGCTCATAATTCAGTTTTTTCTTTTACGTTGCCTGCATTGTTATGAAGACTCGCTCTAGAATTGTTTTCTTTTAACAAATACCTTTGATGTGGTAAGACTATAGTTAGGCTGGTATTAAAAAAACCTCAAACCTACAACTAATTTGCTCATAAGGAATGGCATGAACCGTGAAATATAAGCATGTAGTTAACTGGAAGGCAACAGAAACCATTTTGCTTGTACATTGGAAGCACATATCCTTTATATCTCACAGTCCTGTGTTTTACAATTACTTTACATTAAAATGTTGGGAGATCCAGTTCTTCTTAAAAATTGGTGCTGGGTTAATTGGATAGCCATATGGAACAAAATGAATCTCGAGCCTCCACTCCATACCATGCTCAGAAATCAATTCCAGATGGACTATAAACCTAAATGTGAATGGTGAAACAATAAACCTTTTGGAAGAAAACATAAAAAAATATTTTTATAATTTCAGGGATAGGAAAGACTTCCTAAATGGGACATTAATAAGAACGAGCCATGAAGGGGAAAATGGACTTCATTAGAAGTATGAATTTCTTTTCATCAAAAGGCACCGCTTAGAGTAAAAAGACAAATCACAGAGCAGGAGAAGATATCGGCAATACATCTGACCGAGGACTCATATTCAGAATATACCAAGAACTTCTACAAATCAGTAAGTAGACAATCCAAAAGGAAAAAAAAGGCAAAAAAAAAAAAAATCCCTGCACAGGTTATTTACCAAAGTGGATATTCAAATGAACAGTAATAGGGATGCCTGGGTGACTCTGGATTTCAGTTCAGGTCATGATCTCATGGTTTGTGAGTTCGAGCCCTGTATCTGCACCAATGGCATGGAGCCTATTTGTAATTCTGTCTCCTTCTCTCTCTGTCCCTCCCCTACTTGCTCTCTATCTCTCTCAAAATAAATAAAAACAAACTTAAAAAACCCATATGAACAATAATATATGAAAATGGATTTGATTTCATAAGTCAAGTTTAAAAAAATACAGATTAAAACCACAATGTAAAACTACTATATACCCACTGGAATGGCTAGAAAGGAAGAGACAGTAATACCAAATGATGACAAGGCTGTAGAGCACTAAGGATTCTTCTCCACTGCTGTCTGAAGTATAAACTGGGCTTCTTGTTTAGGAAAACTGCTTCACAGGATCTATTGTAACTAATCATACGCATTCCCCTGACATAGTAATTCCACTCCCCGGCATCTTAACAGAAATGTGTGGATAGGTTTACCCAAAAACATGCAAACAAATGTTCCTGTTAGCACAGTCTGTAACAGTAAAACCGGAATCAAGTCCTATGTCTATCAATAGTAGACAGTATAAATTATGGCATATTTTGTATAATGACAGACTACACAGTAAAGGGAATGAAGGAACCACAGCTGCATGTAACAACATGGATAGGGGCACCTGGGTGGCTCAGTCGGTTAAGCCTCCGACTTCGGCTCAGGTCAGATCTCACGTTTGTGGGTTCGAGCCCTGCATCAGGTTCTGTGCTGACAGCTCAGAGCCTGGAGCCTGCTTCCGGGTCTGTGTCTCCTCTCTCTGCCTCTCCCCCTCTCATGCTCTGTCTCTCTCTATATCAAAAATTAATAAAAAATTTAAACAACATGGATAAATTTTGCAAACATATTGAGCAAAAGAAGGAAGAACCTTCTAAAAAATACTATGTGATTTCATGCATACAAAGTTCAAAATCAGGCTGAATTTATCTGTGGTGTTAGAGGCCATGATAAGGGTTATCTTTGAGAGGGAGGAGGGGACTGGCTGAAAGAACGGTACGGGGGTAGGGTCTCTTGAGGGTCTTACTTCTCAAGTTTTCTTTCTGGGTGTTACTGAGATGATTTCAATTTGTGAAAATCAGCAATAGTACACTTAAGAATTGCCTGGATGTATGTTATAGTTCAACTAAGCATCTATTTGAAAAGTGTTATGAGATGCAAATATATTTTGTGCAATTCAGATTCTTCAGAGGAATGATTACTTCTTTTCCCCCTAGTTTGCCCAATATTAAATACCTGAAAACCAGATAGAATCCTAGAGAGGGAAAGGAATATTATAAGGTCATTTTTATGGCACAGAGTTGTAATAGGGAGAAAACAATGGTAATTCCTGACTCATAACTAGGCTAACAGGAAATACATATTTGATTTTCCTTAGGCCTTAGACTACATATTCCCAGATTTTTAAAAGGTTCTTCCTATGACCAGGTATCTGGTCCCTCACTAGAGTTGGAATTTTCTCTATATCTCTCCAACTCGTGTCTAAATCACCATGCAAAACTGGAGGCACAGTCTTAAACAGTCCCAAAGCACAGTGGCCTAACCCAAATATCACACTTAACTAGTGCTGTCTAGGAGTTCCCAGCACGCTGTTGGTTCATTTGGAGGTTAATTAAAACTACCAGATCTTTTTCACATTTTAAGTAAGATTTCCTACAGCTTGTGTTTTTTAAATTTAATTTAAAAGTATTAAATACAGGGAGTACCTGGTTGGCTCAATCAATAGAGCATGTGGCTGTTTTTATTTTTTAAATATTTATTTGTTTTGAGAGAGAGAGAGAGGGTGAGCACAAGTCAGGGAGGGGCAGAGAGAAAGGAAGAGAGAGAATCCCAAGCAGGCTCTGTTCTGTCAGTGTAGAGCCCCACACAGGGCTTGAACTCATGAGCCATGAGATCATGACCTGAGCCGAAATCAAGAGTCAGACACTTAACCAACTGAGCCATCAGGCGCCCCAGAAGAGCAAGCAACTCGTGATCCCAGGGTCATGAATTTGAGCCCTATGTTGAGTGTAGAGATTACTCTAAAAATAAAAGTAAAAAACAGTATTTAATATTTTCCTTGCTAAATTTAACTTTTTTGGCTTTCACTTATCACTCAAACCTACTAAGAACACTTTGATTCTGACTTCTATCATCTTAGGTGATATCATCTCCTAGCTTTGTGTCATCTATACATATAATTCATATTTATTATCCAAGTAATTATTTAAAAAATATATTGACTCCAAACTGTCAAAGATAGACATCTAGAGGGTGATTAAAAAAGCACTTCCCAAAGGATGTTTCATGTAATACAACCAAAACTGAGTAAGAGAGATGTTCTGTGAGGAGTCTGGGAAATGCCAGGTTACCACATAATTTCTCAGTCCTTACAATTCTAATGCACGTAGTAAGTCTCTAAGAGGGAATCAGAGTATAAAGTGTTTCCCAAACTTAGCTGACTTGGAAATGCCTTTGAATAAACTTTTTCCCATCTTGAGAAATCAGTGTTCCCTGGAAAGACACTTTGAGAAATACTGCTCAAGGGTAGCAATGATCCAAAGTCAACTTATTTAGGCAAAATATTGTTTTATTTTTATTTACTTATTATTATTTTTTAAAGTAGGCCCTAATCCCAACGTGGAGCTTGAACTCATAACCCTAAGATCACGAGTTAAATGTTCTACTGACTGAGCCAGCCAGGCACCCCAAGAGAGTGTTTTATTAGCCTCAAATCATCCAATCCAACTAAACTTCTTCATATTGTCTAAAAGATTATCAAGATATTGTTGAATGCAGCAATGATATCTTACAGTCTAACTTATCACAAAGTGAAACAGGATCAGGTAAAGAGGCTTTAGTATTAGGATTAGTAAGCCATGGATGCCTGGTCTACTGTGAGAATTAGGTTCCATAAGAAGCATAAAGATGAGACACAGATTCTGAAGTTTCCCACAAAACTGGCTACATTCTAAAAGTTTTGGTGATTAAAAACTAATCTTTAGTTACCTGAAGAATTCACTTATATGGGACATCTCCTTTTCTAGTGATATTTAGTGAAATATTTCTGTGTATTAAGAATGGCTATAGGGTCACCTGGCTGGCTCAGCTGGAGAAGTACACAACTCTTGATCTCGGGGTTGTGAGTTCAAGCCACATGTTGGGTGTAGTTTCCTTTAAAAAAATTTAGTTATAAAAAATTATCACTGAATTCTGCATACTACACAGAGGGTATTATAATAAAAAGTTTGAAAGTTTTAAGGTTTTCCATACATTGTCAAAAAAATTTTATAATCCATCTGAAATCCATTTGAAAGATTATATTTAACAAACTAGATGGTCTTTATAGAGAATAGACACATGTAAGGATACCGAAGTTCTTCCTTCAGTGAACTCATTTCAGAAATGGGGGAGGAGGACGACAGGATTTACTTATTTAAAGAGTTTACACATACATATTACAACAGCACATCTAAGACTGACTGAGACAGTACTTCGTATAATGCAGTCCCAGTACCACACTGGCCTCTTCTATGGGGAGCAGACCACCTTACGATGTTGTTGAGATAACTGGCTTCCATTAGCAAGCATGTGATTGGCAGGATGATAAAGTCTTTTCACTCACAGGTCAGCTATTTCCTTTTCTTTAAAAGAGGGCAATTCTGATGATCCATCTTTTAGCTACAGTCTCTCATTGAGTCCCAATTCTCTTGCCTTCAGCTTTGATATGGTTCTAACTTTCCTCTTGTATCAGCTCATACTTGTCATCAAGTCTTCTATTCAGAACAGCAAATATCAGGAGTTTGACCTCGGGGCAAAGTCCGGGTGGGCAGGTAAAATGTGACCACTGGACCTACTTCCTAATCTTTCATACCCAGCAATTCATGAAGCAGTATCAAATTCAAACTAAAAAACAGAAGCATGACCCCTTATAAGTACTATGAAAAGGGCTCTTTTGCCTTTCTAAGTATACTTGAAAAGAACTGTCAGCCACCCTATTAAGACAGAAATGGATCACAGACGAGAAAAAAAGAAGGAAAAGTGCAGAAACCCAACTGAAATGTAAATAAAAGTGTTAGCACCCTCTTTATGTTTGGTAATATAGTACTTCATATAAAAAGTATTAAAATAATAGTCCATGAAATGTCTTTAAAAAGTCAGGAACATTAAAACATTACAGAAATTTTAAGAAATCTTTATTTAAGTAACACTGACATCTGATACAAAAACTTCTATCACCTCATATGAAACTTCAAAGACTAATTTTCTTTTTAGTCCATTTCCATACTTGGCATTTTACCACTTAACTGTTTGTAAATTAATCTGAAAAACAAATGTATGTGAAAAATAACTATCTTTGTCAAGTTATTAAATCCAAGCTTCTAATATCATAAAATTCAAGTTATGTGTCAATGGTCCAGCAGCTAAAGACAAAAATTAATAGCATCTTCTTGTTTTAGAATACAAAAGTAAAAAAATAATGATTCATTTTTAACATTAATAATCTGGAAAAACTATTTTAACCTCCTTTTTAAAACTAGAAGCTCATTAAAATTCATCCACTAGTAACTTCTACTGCATACTAACTATCATACTTTTTAAAAGTTTATTTACTTATTTTGAGAGAGAGAGGGGAAGGGGCATGAAGGGAGAGAATCCCAAGCAGGCTCCGTGCTGCCAGCGCAGAGCCAGAAGGGAGGCTCAATCCCACAGACCGGGGGATCATGCCTGAGCTGAAATTAAGAGTTGGACACTTAACTGACTAAGCCATCCTGGTGCCTCTAAATATCATACTTTTAACTGTGGTTTTTTAGTTGTTTTTTTTTAAATATTTATTCATTGAGAGAGAGAATGAATGACTGGAGGAGGGGCAGACAGACAGTGGAGAGAGAGAATCCCAAGCAGGTTCCGCACTCAGTGCAAGCGCAGATCTCATCTCATGAACCATGAGATCATGACCTGAGCAGAAATCAAGAGTTGGACGCTTAAGTGACTGAGCCACATAGGCACCCCAAAACTGTGTTTTATATTAAATAGTTATTTCTATATAAATCTTTATCAGCTTTACATGTATCATAACAGATTTCAGAATTCTAAATGTTTCTGATAGATTTTTTTTATTTACTTAAAAGTTTCTTTAATATGGGAGATGAATCACTGGAATCTACTCCTGAAATCATTATGCACTGTATGTTAACTAACTTAGATATAAATCTTAAAAATTAATAAAATAAAAAACAAAATAAAGGCTACAACATCACAAAAAAAAAAAAAGTTTCTTTAAAAATTACACTGGTGAGGAAGAGTCAACCAGGACTTAATGCCTGTAAGTGCACCTACGTGAAAAGTAAGTTCAACCAAAAGACTTGAGATGCTTATTAATAATTGCAAGTATGCCTTACTAACAATTCCCTAGTGAGGAAATGCTTTCCATATGGTTGTAAAGAAGCCTTCTTTGGTGTCAAATGATGGCTGTCTTTGAAGGAAAAAGTACCTGGGATCAGAATTTTAATATGCATTGAACTGACCACCTATTTGAACAAATCAAAGAATAGAATTTTTACCCACAGTTTCAAAAATTATGTGGTCTTATTCACAACTCTATCATGAGGTTACCAACTAGTTAACACCATACAAATTCCCACAAAACTGAGAAAGCCTCACATAATAAATGTCAAAATTTCTGGGAACGGATTAATTGGATATAATGGGCGATACCCTCAAATTACATGCTCGTTAGCTTGGAGAACATACTTGTGTCCTTGTAACAGGGACACCCGCCCCGGTACATGGCTGTAACCTGAGAAATGAACATACAATCAAGCCCATTTCCAGCTTGCTAGCAGACTCCATTTTTTGTATCAGATCATCTTATTCAGGGCAGTAAGACTGCAACAGAGAGAATTCCTAAAGGAAACAGATCCTCCTTCAACAGAAAGAATACCTTCCAGTAAACGAGAATAAAAGTTCAGAGTCCACCTTCTTCATTTTCTACGATCTTCTCCACCTTAGTAAGATTAGTCATTTACAGATTTATACAGATTCCTGGTTTGGCATAATACATGAGCATTGACTACAGACAGAAATAAATATTAACATGTATGTTCAGTGCTTTACAGATAAAATTGGGAGATAGGAATAATTTTTTCAGTTACCTTTGAAACCTAACTTGAAGATACATCATTTCTATCCATATGACTCACTGTCCTGTAAGCATTCCTATCCAGTTTGTGGGTGTTTTATTTCTCTAAAAGAGTTTTAAGCTCCACAAGACTGAAACTCTCTCTTATATTACTTTTGTGTTTTTTTCAACCATATCACCCCACTCCAAATAATCAGTACTTAGTAAAATACATGTTTATAGAACACTGGTTTGAAATTAAAGCAAAAACATCTCTATTCTTAAACATTTACTGAAACTACAATTCCTTAATTGCTCAAATTGGTCCTGCTCCAAACATAACTGTTGGTAGAGTTTATTTATATCAATGGTGGGGCCCCATCTTCAGTAATCTCCATCGCCAAAGGGGCTAGGACTATTAATAAACTAATAATTACAGTGGCTATTTAAAAAAAAAAAGAGTTTATTTTTAAGTAATCAGTATAACCAGGGTGGAACTCGAACTCACAACCCTAAGATCAAGAATCACATGCTCTAACAACTGAGCCACCCAGGCACCCTCACAGTGGCTTTGTTTCAGTAAGTTAAGCATCTGACTCTTGATTTTAGCTCAGGTCATGACCCCATGGGTTTAGGAGATTGAGCCCCACGTCGGGCTCTGCACTGACAGCTCAGAGCCTGCTTGGGATTCTCTCTCTCCCTCTGTCTCTGTTTGTGCATGCGTGCATGTTCTTTCTCTCTCAAAATAAATAAACATTAAAAAAAAGCATTTTGTATTACTGGCAAAATCTTAAGCAAGGGGCTCCTTTCTAGGTTGTAATAATTTACATCTGACTTGGGTCCTGACACTAATGACATAACCAGTTTTCATATAGGACCATGAAATTATTAAGAAGTAACTCAAACTTCAGGGGCAACTGGGTGGCTCAGTGGTTGAGCATCTGACTCTTGACAGCAGGTCAGGTTGTGATCTCAAGACTATGCTGAGTGTGGAGCCTACTTGGGATTCTTTTTCTCCCCTTCCCTCTGCACCTCCCCCACTCACACATGTGCTTTCTCTCTCTCAAAATAAACATTGAAAAATAGAAAGAACTCAAATTTCAAGTGTCATTACACCAAAGTAGAAAGTTATTTAGTCGTGCCTAGAAGATAATGGCTAAGTTAGATATTCACCAATGAGAATGCTCCATGAGGCTGAGGAACCAAATAGAGATACAAGTTCAGAGAGAAGGGCCAAACACTAGTTATCAAAGAAGCAATTTTTCAAAGAAAGGTTGTTTCAAGGCAAAAGAGCAAGCATTCCTGCAGTATTAGGGGAAAAAAGGCAACAGTTGATGGCATTAAATAACTACATTATTACATCTTACTTGTCTGAGATCAATGAACGCTAGCTGCAGGGTATCCCCCTGGAATCCTGGCACAGGCTCAGAGCTGGCAAACACTATTTAAAAAAAAGAATAAAAACAAGATTGTGAAATATACAAGGATTTAACCATTAAATTAATTTCTACTCATTACAAATGTATCATAATATTTACACATAACCATTTCAAATGAAGACTATTTATGGCCTTCAATTTCCACTACTAAGAATGCTCTCCACACCCATTACCACAAGTATTTTAATAATTTTAAACTTCTAATCTACCATTTAATCACTGTAATCCTTAATTACAATAAATTTAGAATCGTTATCCCACAAAAAGTTCAAAAGTAGTAATATACTTCAATCAAGAAAAATTTTCTGACTCTATTTAGCCTTAGGTGAATGATTATAGAAGCATTTTGAAACTACCAATTCCATGGCTGTCAACATATTTCAAAAATTCTCCTTTGTTACAGAACATGCTTATAAAAATCCTACCTCTAGCTAAAAGCAATGATGGGCAAACACATAAAAAGTCGGCTTTACGTGTAGACAACAGGTAAAGTGTTCTAAGTAGCAAAATGATGATGACGCAGGAATGTCTGCTCATGTCTAACATTTTTTTCCATAAAAAGAATTTCATCTCTTTAAAAACTAAAAAATATTCTAAGACAAAACTGAAAATAATTAAAAAAATTTTTTCAACTATTTTTTGTACTTGAAAATATTTAATTCTAGTAACATAGCTTGTTTAGTTAAGTTGAAGACAATTCCAGTATTAGTTATTTTGAAGACAAAAGACTTCTAACTCACAAAAAAGACCTTATCATTTTATATGAAATCTTCTCTGATAAAAGAATGCCAGCAAGCATCCTCTCTCCTCATTAATATCCGAGTTTTCCTAGAAAACATTACAGATTTTCCATTTATGAATTTATCTAAGCTTTAGAAGGCATTTAAATTTTCAGCCTATATATATAGTTCTTATAATAACAAAAGTAATTCTTAAGTTCATTATATGTGAATTCTTAAGTGTGCATTATATGTGAAATATAGTTTAGAAAGGCTCAGAATCATGTATTTGAATTTAAATACATGAAAGCTTTGCATAGCTTAATACATCAGGCACTTTTAGGAAATGAAAATGTTAGAATAAGTTTTGGTTATTGCTCTTATTTTAAGATAATGTTAATTTTGCTTTAACCATCAAAACTTTTTAATGTTAAGCATTTTTTCATGGAATTTTGAACTGTAACATAATACTTCGTTTTTAAACTTTTTTTGAGTATTCTAAATATTATTCAAATGTTTCTTAATTTCCTGGATTATTGTTAAGAACATTTTTTATTCTCTACAATACAATAAATTCCCACGGCTACCGCAGTTTTAAGTCCCTTATTTATTTATTTAAATAGCTCAGAATGCTATGCTGTTTGAGTTCTTGTGTCTAGTGTTTATAATTTTTCTGCCTTCTCTCTTGCAGTTTTAACATCAATTCTTACTCCCTGCTCTCTCATTTACCTTATTAATATGCTACCCTTAATAGTCTTAAGCTGGCCGGTCAGCTAATCCACTACTAGAATTGTGTCTAAAGCAAGAGCAAATACAGCCTGAGCAAGGGCCTCTCCCACAAGTAAGGTGAATGGGTTTTATATAAGCCTTTGAGTATATGTACTTTTCTAGTAGGAGTAATCTTTTTGTTACTCAGAGGTGTATCATTTTTTCCCTTTACTTCTTGGTTCTCTGCAATGTACTTACTACATCTGTAGTTATGGCCATTAGATAGGTGACTACACTCACTTTCCTCAGGACCCCTATTTCCAGAAAACTAAGATTTACTGAGAAAATCCAGCCACACTTTTTAATATTTAGTGTAATTCACTCACATCATCGCCTTTTCATATAGTGAAGAGGAGCATACTTTCATACTGTGGCAACCCTATCACCCCCAACCATGTCCCAAATAACTATCTTTCTCTAGTACCATCAGGTCTTAATTGAAAAATAATAAACAAAATTATAACAACCTACTACAAGCATTTTTTTAATGTTTACTTATTTTGAGAGAGAATGTGTGGGTGAGTCGGAGGAGAGGCAGAGAGAGAGGAGAGAGAATTCTAAGCAGGCTCTGAGAAGACAGTTCAGGGCTTGATCTCACAAACTGTGAGGCCATGACCTGATCCAAAATCAAGAGTCAGACATTTAACTGACTCTTGGGCCACACAGGTGCCCCAAAAGTATTTTTTAATTTAAAAAGTGAAAAGTAGTTTTCTTAAGACCACCCATCATATTGTTAGCTTTTTTGGCCACAATCTCAGGCTACTGTTTCCAAGTAACAGTTAACTATGAATCCCTAATGGTTTCCACCAAGGCTGTAATGTTAGTTCAGCTTCTACCAACCACCTCCACGTATACAGACCCATACACAGAAAATAAATACTTCCTCTAACACAAGGGAACTTACTTTATATACCAGGCATAAAAATAAGCTCAATTTCAATTATTATCTAATTCTCCCAGATTTATCTCCCAGATTAAGATCAATATCTTAATATCCCAGAATTTTTCTGCACTGAAAATAATCTGTCATTTTCTTCTCCCTCAGTTCCTATTTAAGGTACTGTAGTTTAAGCCCCAGTGCTTGGCATCAAACTAAAGAGCTTAGAGTCAAAATTATAATAGTACCATACACTTATGTAGCACCTCACAGTTCACAAAGCACTTTCTCACCCACCACCTATAGTGATCATCACAATAACTTTTTTATGATGGATCATAAAATCTTGCAGCTAGAAGAGAAACTCCCTTTGATACCTTCACTGGTCTCCTGAAGGCTTTTAAAAGCCACTTAGTCTTTCATTTTATAGATTAGAAAAAATAAAAATGTCATGACTTGCCCAGGATCTCCTAGCATTCAATCCACTGATCCAGAGTCTGATTAAGTATTTAGCCTCTATCTTTTATCCTATCCCATCTTTCGGTTAGAACCCAACCAATATGGAAGTGCGTCTTCTCAAATGTTTTCTAGGGAGAGAAGATAATTTAGCAATCTGATAATCATCCGGTACTGAGGACATTTGTAATTATATGCTATTCAATTTGTTCAATGGCTTCATAGTTTTTTCTTCTTTAAAACTAAAATTCACTCAGTCCTGTTGTTTCTGTCTTCTGAAATATCTTGAGTCTGAATCTGTCTCTACCTTAGTTCAAGCTATCATTTCTTGCTTGGATGTTGACACACACTCCTTTCTGATCTCTCTGCTTCTTCTCTGCCACCCCTCCATCCACTACTCTGTGTGATTTATGTAAGATATAAATGTGACTGGGGCCACTTCACAGTTTAACATTTTTCAATGTTTCCCCATCACCTTCATAATAAAGCAGCACAAATAAGGTCCTTTATAATCTGGCCTTTGACGATCTCTTTAGCCTCATCTCTTACCACTTCACTAGGAGCACCTTGAACTCTCCCCATACCAAACTACCTGCACTTCCTTGCATAGGCCACAGTCCCTTTCCAGAGTTTCTATGATCCCTCTGCTGGGAGCAGCCTTTCTCCCCTTCTTTTCCGTCATTGTTACTTATTGTTGGAAGCAATTTCTGAACTCACTAAAGTTGAGAAAACTCCGTGTGAGGTAAGGCAGATTTGCAAGGCGTCCCACCATCAGATAGTGACCAATATTCACCCCCTACTCAATTATTTTTGCTTGAGCACCAACCCCCAAAGCACCTTGTTGACTGGTATCAGGAATGACTTGTCCCCTTATCCTAAAATATGCTATTCACACCTTGTGAAGGAACTTATTGTAGAAATTTGTTCTTTTGTGATTATAGGAGCATTTCCTGAGAAACCTGTTTTTCTTCCCCTCAAGAAAACAGGCTATTGACCCCTGCTCACAAAGAACTTAACTTTTGGTATTACTATGCTAAAAACATTGCCTTATATTTTAATGCTGAATATGCCTTCCTTCCCCATATGATAAGCATCCAAATCACCTACAATCAATCACTACTGATAAAGATTATGCATGAGTTTTCTACCAATCTATGTTCTTGGAAATTTTTACATGCCAAAAGAATCTGTCATCAGAAATCACTGCCTAAGGCAAATGCCACTATTGTTTTGTATCCCATACATTTTTCTATAAATAAAGCTAACTCTCTGGTCAATGTGGAGATGCCTGCCTGGTGATCAGAAAGAAACTTGAGGCTCTCTCATCTCTCAAGTGCTGACACCGTCCATCCTTCAGGGAACCCTGAACCTGCTGGGGGTGGACTCTGGCAACTTACTCTTCCACTGGATCATCACCTTCAGTGAAAAACTTCCATTATCCTACAGGCTGGATAGTCTAACTACACCACCCATTTTGCTATCTTATAATTGTTTATCTGTCTGGGTCTTCCCACATGACCATGAATTCCCTAGGGTTGAGAATATATTTCCATTTCTATATCCCTATTACATGCCTGACATGTAATGAGTAGTCAATAAAAGTTTCTTAAATGAATGAAGGAAAACTGAACAAATGAACAAATAAATTCTAAAGAGATGCAATCCAGTCTTGGTAACTGATATTTTATGTAGCTTGTTTAGCTCATGAATGGTGCTGCCCTACAGAACTTTATTCAATAATGAAAATGTTACATATCTATACTTACCTGAATTTTTACTTAATTGAAATGTAATAGCCACATATGGTGAATGGACTGTAGAGTTAGAATACTCTGAGGTTATATACTATATTTATTTCAAAATAATTGAGGATGGCTGAGAATATCCCTAATGTTTTTACTAATAGAAACTAAATTGTGAGTCCTTTCACTAAACAAGAAACTTATGAGAAGCAGAGATCATTTCTTTTACTTTTATATAATCTGTATCAGTAAATGTGTTGAATGAATAATAAAAGTAATTCATTTCTCCCTTGACTCCATAAAACAGTCACACCCCACCCTGCACTGCAGCTTTCCCTGCCCATGGGTCCTGTCCCCATGCTTTAATAAAATCACCTTTTTACACCAAAAAAAATTTTTTTTCATTTCTATTGTCTAAAGGTCCCAATAATTTCAGAGATAGATTTCAACCTCTGAAATTTTAAGGAATTGAATATTAACTTTTGGAATCCCTTTAAGTATTATTGTGAGATTCCTTCTTGGCTCATTCAGATCCTCATTTTGTATATGATTTGTCATATTTTGGGGTTTCTATGTTTTATTCTCTAGCATCATCTTTTTATTATTTTTATTTAATAATGTCTACTTTTCTATTACAGTGTCTGTGTCTACGTCACTTAGCACTGCCATGAAGGATATTTTTAAAAAATACAAATTGGGGGTGCCTGGATGGCTCAGTTGCTTAAGCATCTGACTCTTAATTTTGGCTCAGGTCATGATCTCATGGTTCGTGAGTTCAAGCCCTGCATCGGGCTCTGTGCCAACAGCAGAGAGTCTGCTTGGGATTCTCTTTCTCCCCTTTCTCTCTGTCCCTCCTCTGCTTGTGTTATTTCTCTCTCTTAAAATGAATTAAAAAAACTTAAAAATAAAAACACACATTGATCCTGGTCTTCTAATAAAATTTAAAAATAGTTTCCAGGAAAAAAAAATTTCCAGGCTTTCTAAAGTTTTTCTTTTTTTTTAAGGTTTTTTTCTTGAGGTGGTTGGAAAAGGGCCACAGAGATAGTGAGAGAATCTCAAGCAGGTTACACGGTCAGGATGGATCCCGACATGGAGCTTGATCCCACAACCATGAGACTATGACTTGGGCTGAAATCAAGAGTCTGAGGCTTAACTGACTGAGCCATCCAGGTTCCCCAAAAGATTTTATTTTTAAGTAATATTTTCACCCAACATGGTGCTTGAACTTACATCCCTAAGACCAAGACTCGCATGCTCCACTGACTAAGACGGCCAGGCACCCCTAAAGTTTTTTTTGAAGCTTATTACTGATTTTTGAGAGGGGGGAGGGTAAAGAAGCGAACAGAGGATCCAAAGTGGGCTCTGTACTCACAGCAGAGAGCCCGATGAGAGGCTCAAACTCATGAACCATGAGATAATGACCTGAGCCAAAATTGGACACTTAACTCAGTGAGCCACCCAGGTACCTCAATCTTTTTTTAAATAAAGCTAGTATAACTCTTTGTGTTTTCTCTCTCTTTCTCTTTTTACAAAAAACACTTATTTATTTTGAGAAAGAGAGTGCATGCACATGCAGAAGAGCACAAGAGATGGGAGGGGGAGAGAGAGAGAGAGAGAGAGAGAGAGGGAGAGAGAGAGAAAGAGAAAGAATCCCAAGCAGGCTCTGCCCTATCAACACAGGGCCTTACACAGGGCTCAATCCCATAAACTGCAAGATCATGACCTGAGCGGAAATCAAGAGTTGGATGCTTAGCTGACTGAGCCACCCAGGCGCCCCTGGGCTTTTCTCTTAACTGTCCAATTTGACCAGTTACTTTTCTGAAAACAAAATAACTTCATGATACAGTCATTTCCTCTTATTTTCTGCTAGAATATGGAACTTAATAATAATAAATGATCCAAAGTTTTAAAATACCCTAAAAGAAAGGCTAGAAAGGGAGATGTCTGATCTTACTGGGAAGGTTGTTTAAAATAACAGAGTAAACCTCTGCTATATCACAACCTAACTAGGAAGAGGACAAGTCTGAACTAACTTAGAAGAAGAAACTGAGGGCAAAAACTAATAACATGCTATGTAAACTGTGATTATAATGACCAAAAAATGTCTTACAAATTGGCCATCTTTTAAGTTTTATGAGAGTAAAGAATATTTGTAGGCAAAAACACAAATTATTTGTATGTATATAACAAAGCAATTTGCCCTCAGGATCTACATATAGAAGTGCAGGGTTTGGTGTGGGAGTATAAAACTGCTAGGATGTCAGGCTGTACGTATCTATCTTGGCATGAAAGTATAAAACCTTCCCTGAAATTAAGTACAGAGGAAATAAGTCCTTAAACAATCGTGTTCTAGGCAAACAGTTATTTAGAGAATGTGCGTTATTTAGACAACATCTTCATAGAACATTTAGAACTGTCAGGGGTTGGGGGATGGAGAAGAAAGAGTCATAAGAGCAAATAGACTGAAAGAATTGACAAATAATTGAAATAGAGGGTAAGGAGGTGAGACTAGTCTTAAGACTGCAGGGTATCTAAAATGGAATAATTTTATAACTAAATAAAATAACTGAAAATGAATACCAATAGTCTTCATATTGGACAGATTCCTTATAATTCTGTTTCTTGCTACATCTGAAGATTTAAAGTAGCTAGTTGGAACTCAAATTTTGGCTAGGCAAAGAAAGTATTCGAAGTGGACCTGTTGTGTCATTAGAAGGAATGACTAAGAGCACCATCTAGTGGTTTTTCTGGTTGTGAAGAACTCATGCCTGGGAGTGGAGGGTCTTAGAATTCTTGAGTCAGACTTATATTGTTACATGTGATTGGCAGCAACGGGACATAAGCCTCTAGGATGAAATGCCCCTCTACATTCATCGCCTCACTTTTATATAAAGTAGTTTCTAATCATCTCTTTTTCCTGGAATTAAATATAGACAAAGTAGTCTTAATCTGATACTTTAAGTGCCATTAAAAACAGGACCAGTTCACAGAGGCAAAAAAGCATCCAGAAAGAGACACTGGGCTGGCATCTGGGTGGCTCAGTGTGTTGAGCAACTTTGGTTGAGGTCGTGATCTTACAGTTTGTGAGTTGGAGCCCCGCATCAGACTTGCTGCTGTCAGCGCAGAGCTCACTTTGGACCTTCTGCACCCGCCTCTCTCTGCCCCTCCCCTATTCATGTTCTCGTTCTCTCTCTCTCTCTCTCTCTCTCTCTCTCTCTCTCTCTCTCTCTCTCTCTCTCTCCCCCCTCCCTCCCTCCAAATAAATAAATAAACTTAAAAAAAAGAGATATCAAATTACTGTTCTATGGATATATCCACATGATTTTCTCTGAATCCTTTTATTTGGAGGTACAAATCTCTTTTTAAGACAAGAATTAGAGCCCCTGAGGTCAATGCCACATGTGCGTGCACACAGAGACACACATAACCTATAAAAAACCTTCATCTATTTTTTTAAGTGGGCTAAGCCTTTATCCAAATTGAAAAAGACCAAGGCCTTTACATCTAGAGACTCATCTGTTACTCAATAAGTCACCACTGAAACAGAGGCTAGTACTCTTCAATATGGAACTTTTCTAATACCTGTGCATTTAAGATGTTAAACTCTTAGGAAGGGATAACCTCATTTGGATATTTATATAGAATGTATGAAAAAGGGCATTCTAGATCTATTTTGGGGTAGAACTTTCTGATTGCCTGATGCTCTGGAAATATTCTATATTCTGTTAGTGATGTAAAAGATTTCAAAGGTACCTTTATAAAAACTGAAGAGGACATTTTGATCTTTTCCCTCTATGCATTTGCATTTATGAGGAACGTATATTGGGGCTCAATACATAACAGGTGTTTAATAAGTATAAAATAAAAGGACACATAAGATTAAGAACATATGCTTCATGCCAAGCGTGGCAAATCCTCTTCCAATGAAGAAGCAATTTCTCTTGAAGTTATACAAAGTCTATCATAGGATCAAAGGTCCCACGCAGCTTTCAGAGACAGCTACATTTGCGATTCCAAATGGATGCCTTCCTGCCGCCTCCAGCCCGGAAGTTACAGCAGCATTGTGGTTACAGTACGGTTGATCTCAAGTATCCACTTCATTCATGCATAGACCCTACCTCATATTCTCTATATAATTTTTTCTCTCAATTAGGTCTACTTCCTATACTTTTTCACAGTACCAAATACTTTCATAAAATTTGGCAATTTACAATCATATTTACCAGGTGCAATTATTTAATGATGGCCTCCCCTGGACTTAAATCCCAAGGCAGTAATAATCTTTCCTATTTTGTTGACCACTGTATCGCCTAAATACCAAACACACAGTAGGTAAGGAATTAATTAGTGTATGACTCCAAAGCTCCACATTTCATTGCCTTAAAGTTTCCTGTATCTCAATCTTAAACTGGATACACCTTGGAAATTATCAATTGCAAATCTTGTATTTTACAGTAAAAATTGATGCCTCTCAATTGTTGGTTTGTTCAAAGACACTTGTCCAAAAGAAGCCAGGACTGGAATCATGGTCTCAACTTCCTGACGTATGTTCAGACCATCTTAAGGCTGATTTGAAAAAAATTTTTTTTTAATTCTATATAAGGAGGCACCTGGCTGGTTCAGTTAGTGGAGCATGTGTCTCTTAATCTTGCGTTATAGGTTCAAGCCCCAAGTTGGGTGTAGAGATTACTTAAAAAATAAAATAAAGTCTTAAGAGAAACATTCTACATAAGTTCATATATGGTTCTGCATTCCTGAACTCATTTTATCAAGTTTTGCCTAGTACAGGTTAAAAAAAGAAAACAATCCAAAGAAAAATAACCAAAAAAGTAGTAAAAAGTAATCCCATGAGAATATATATATTTTTATGGAGATTTTCTTTTTTTAATGTTTATTTATTTATTTTATTTTTGAGAGAGAGAGAGAGACAGAGAATCCCAAGCAGGCTCCACCTTGTCAGTGCAGAACCTGATGCGGGGCTCGAACTCACTGTGAGATCATGACCTGAGCCAAAATCAAGAGTCAGACATAACCAACTGAGCCATCCAGATGCCCTATCCCATAAGAATATATCATAGAAACTTTAACTCTAGCTCAGCCCAGATAAGAGTTAAAGCGTTATTTAAACATACTCATCAAATATGTGAAGAACTTTGTCTATATTAAGAATTTAAATGCTCTTTAGTTAAAGCATAGTATATCAGTTGGCCTTAAATTTTGGGGTACCTGGGTGGCTCAGTTGGTTGAGGGACTGACTTTGGCTCAGGTCATGATCTCATGGTTCATGGGTTCAGGCCCCATGTCAGGCTCTGTGCTGACAACTTGCTCAGAGTCTGGAACCTGCTTCTGATTCTGTGTCTCCTTCTCTCTCTGCCCCTTCCTGACTCATGCTGTGTCTCTCTCTGTCTTTCAATAATAAATAAATGTAAAAAAATTAAAAAAATTTTTTGACAACAAAGGCACAACATTAAGAAAGACAAATGTTAATTATAGATACTTCCTGATATGTTAATTTGTTCATTTGTCAACAAATAATGCTGTGAACACAGCATTCTGCAAGGTGCCTACAATTAAAAATTCTATGTTGAACATAACAATCTATCCTGGATGTTAAATCTCTCCCCTTTTCTCTCTCCCTCCTCCTCTTCCTCTTTTTCTCCCTCTTTCTCTCCCTTTTCACACCTGCCCCCCCAGTCCCCAAATCATGAGATGCATTCTCTAGGTCTCTTCCACTGTGTGATTCTAACCATCTTAATCATATCAAATTACACCTTTACCCACTCAAACATTTTATGTATTTCCTCCTCCAAAAGGTCTGGAGTCCACCCTTTTCTCTTCATCCCCACTGCCCAAAGTCAAGTTCTTTTTTTTCTTCATGAAAAAAAGTTCTATAGTCTCTTACTAGGTTTTCCTACTTGTAGTATCTCATTTCAGTTCAATTTCCACATGACATAGAGTTAACCTTCTATGATAGATTTCTTCCTATCATAGTCCTGATCAAAAAGCTTCCAAAGTTCTATTGCTTATTAAATAAAGTCCAAGCATTTAGGAGTCTAACTTTTTTCAGCCATATCTTGTAATGCTTTCATCATGCATCTTGTAGTCTAGCCACACAAGACTGCTTGAAGAGTCCCTAAGGGTTCTCTCACCTATAGACAGTGCTTTTGTCTATGCCATTCCCTCTGCTCAGATGCTCTTCCCTGCTTTTGATGAAATTTTACTCATCCTTTTAGACCCAGCTCAAATTTCACTTCTGTCATGGTCAATCTTCTCAACCCCATGGAGTGAAGAATTGCTTCCTCTCTACTACAATGTATATTTATGTGAAGAACTGTTATGTTCTATTATAGTTATTTACGTGTCTGTCTCCTCCCAACCAAACAGACTGTGAGATCTTTGAAGTTTCATTCATCCTAGATTTCCTAGTATATAACAGGTAATAGGTTCTCATTAAACATTTAAGTAAATGAATCTTCCTATAAATAGTTGACTTTACAAGGGGGAAAAAGTCAGATACAGATTGAAATTTGAGCACAAGCCAGTTTAATTCACAAATATGTGTGTCACAAGGAATACTAGCAAAAATGCTTTACAACAATAAGTGAGTACACAGATGGACCGCTGTTAAGTCTTTCACTATGAGAAAAATAAAACAAGACAAACAAAAACTAAAAACACATGGTTGAATGATGACAGAAACGGAATTATTTCCATCCTCCCACTTCCCCAACCTCAGTGAGATCTCCTATGGGTTTCTACCGGCCGACTAACACTGTGGCCTAGAAAATACAATGTTTTCAAAGTAATGATGATGGAAAAATAAACGTTCTGTTTTCTGATCAAACCCAATTAAGGGAAAATTTAACTCAGAATAAAGGCCATTTTTGATATATTTTATGCTCACCTCCTAATGCTTAAATTCTTTGACTTAAGCCTTTCTTAAGTTACCCAGGATCTCTGGTGGTTCCTGGTCTCTAATTCCTGACTAGAGGATGCCTGCTCTGGATTCCTTGGACTCTGGGTCTCTTGCTAGTAGAACACAGGGTAGCAAGATTTTAGGTTAATCTCAAGAACCAGTCACGGTTTTCAGTAATGATTTCTGAGCATCTTGAAGAGAAAGTAATTACTATGAGTCCATATAGATTAATGAAAAATTGGAGTAGTATCATTTTCTTGTTTTAAAGGGTAGATTGATTGAGAAGAACAACTCAATGGTCGTTATTACCCCTTTATGCCAGCAAGGTATCTATCTGACAAACTTGCTCTTTACTTGGAGCAAAACCATGAGTTAGGTTCAACTAGGGAATTAGTAACTGGCTGAAAAAAACCTCTTAAAATACTCATAAAAATTCTGAACAATGGAAATAAGTCAATATGAAAAGCAGGTCCATATAATGTGGTACTCAAATTTTATTGTGCATCAAAATCACCTAGGAGTCCTACCAAGGAGAAACTGCTGGGTCTGGTGCCCAGAGTTCCCAATTCAGCAGATGGGACCCAAGATGTTGCATTTCTAACAGGTTCCCAGGTCCTCATCTGGGGATCAGGTTTTGAGAACCACTAATGTACTGTATCTTATGATATAGATACATGGTTTTATTCAACATTTTGCTAGTAGCCTTGTTAAATATATAAAAAGCATGATTACAAATCTGCAGGCAATATTAAATTTTGATATAAAAAGATATCAATAGGTTAGTTGTGGGATAAATCTTAAAATTTAATAGGGATAACTTTAAAATCCCAAAACAAAAATAAACCACACAAGTATAGGATAAGAAAACAGAGGTTAATAATCTCTCTCTCTCTCACATACACAGAGAGAGAGAAAGAGAATACAGAGGTTTTAGAAGACTACAGCTTCAGTGATATAAAAGTACAGTCTGGCAGCCAAAATAAGTAATCATAGTTTAGATTTTAGTAACAAAGTACAGAATATGAATCAATGTATGTGATAGACCAACTGCAGATTACACTGGCTCTCCCACACATGGGCATCTCTGTAGTCGACTCCGGGTACCAGACATTAAACAGAAGGCAATCAAACCAGTTTGTTCAGAGACCTTTGGATCTATCACATGAGAACACTAAGAGGAATTGTTGATGTCTGGCCGTCAGAAGATTTAGAAGGATGTACGAGCAGTTTCCATAGAAGTGGCTTGTAGCTGAGGACTTCTTTTTTCCCTGTATGACCCTAGGCAGAACTGCCACGCACAGACTGCATTGGACCGTACACTTACTACGTACATGTGTCCGCTGAGGAGAGGAGCGGGAGGAAGGGAAGGGCAGACATGTAGCTCACATTTCACTTGAGAAGCCATGTGCCTTGGTGGGTGTCGAGTCCAGCTGGGAAAAGGGTAAACTTTTTCTAATTCATATAAAAGGGACAACTCTGGAGGGCTTTTTCCTTTTCGTAGAGTTCCCATTTCTTATTCGTACAAAGGCAGTGGTGACAGTGGCCAAGGTAGAACTAGCTCCATTAAGAGAAGTTTAGAGAAAGTGAGTTCACCTCACTTTAAGAAACTGACAGAATGATACAGTGTGTGGAAACACATTTTCTGAAGAGTAGTTAATCCCCCAAACTGGATGTTTAAGGACTAGCTGGACAATCACTTGGCAGGATTATTTAGAGGATTTCAAGGTAGAGGAGTACGTATATCTTTATTAGCAGGTAAATGGTGAAACTCAATGATCTTTTGGCTTTTAGGATTCTACACTGAACTACCTGCCTATCTTCTCCATATCCCAGTTGATGCCTATGCTATGCAGATCCCTTCTCTTCATAAATTTATAATGCATTCTAGCCTTCCTCCTATTTATCCAAATTCCCCTCTGCCTACCCCAATGTGTAGAAAGCATACACACTGCATTAATACTGAAAACAAATGCTGCATTTTAACTTTTTAAAAATATTTATTTGAGAGAGAGAGAGAGAGCATGAGCAGGGAGGGGCAGAGAGAAAGAGAGAGAGAGACAGAGACAGAGAGAGAGAGAGGGAGAGACAGAATCCGTAGCAAGTTTGGCCCTGTCAGTGCAGAACCTGATGAGGGGCTTAGTCTAATGAACCATGAGATCATGACCTGAGTTAAAATCAAGAATCAAATGTTTAACCTACTGAGCCATTTAGGCACCCCTAAACTTTGTATTTTAAAAAACTGCTTTCTAGGGTGCCTGGCTGATTCAGTCGGTACAGAATGCAGCTCTTGGTCTCCAGGTTATGGGTTTGAGCCCTATGCTGGGTGTAGGGATTACATAAAAATAAAATCTTAAATTAAAAAAGAAAAAGAAAATACTTTCTTCCAGGTTTAAAAAGGCAAAAATATTACTTAAAATAAGATGAAACTGAATTCTCTTAACATATTCATTAGAAAAAAAATCGAAGTTTAATTTTTAAGTGATTTGCAAATCAGTCACTAAAAGTCATGCTAGGGCGCAGAGAGGTCTTTTACACCAGAAAGAGAGTGGAATACATATGAAAAATGCAATGCTGGTTTATATTTGTTCAGCGAGTACCAAATGTATGATACTATATTAAGTAATAATTAAGTAATACATGGTAAGTATTAAGGAGCAGAGCCAACACAGCCATAATCTTAAAGAGAGCTGAGTTATCCTGTGTGGTTTGTCTTCGAATCCTGGTCTCTCCCTTTCCATATCTATAGAGCCTGAACCGTGGCCTCCATCAGGCTGGGGTTTACCCTTCTTGTACTTGAACTCAGATTTCCTGAGTTATACTTCATACTTGGACCTTTCTTGGTCTCTTCCAAGAGAACAGTGCTTTAAGAATATATCAACAGGGGCACTTGGGTGGCTCAGTTCAGCTGAACATCTGACTTCGGCTCAGGTCATCATCTCATGGTTTGTGGGTTTGAGCCCTGCATTGGGCGCTGTGCTGACAGCTCAGAGCCTGGAGCCTGCTTCGGATTCTGTGTCTCCCTCTCTCTCTGCTCCTCCTGCTTGCACTCTGTCTCTCTCTCTCTCTCAAAAATAAACAAACATTAAAAAATTATTTTTAACAAGAAAAAATATCATCATAAGAAGTTAATGGAAGGTGGAAACTATCCTATAGAGAGATAGAGAGGCAAAGATTTGGAGGGTTATGTGTTTTTCTGTAAGTATGGCCAGGCTAGCCTTTCATGGAGAGCAAAGAGAACAGAGAGAAGGTCTAGATACCTAAAGATGCCTAGCCAAACAGTAATTTCCATTTTTGAACAAAAAGCTATGAAGACATAACCTAATGCCAATAAAGGGTTCAACCACGCAATTATTCCAAATCCACACTAAAGACCTAATTAACACAAAATGCCGAAAGCAATATTATGTAAGATGTCTATATATGTCATGTCATACTGGAATGATAACCTAAGATAACTCTTACAGAACTTTTTTAAAAAGATCAGTTTCAAACTACTTGTAGAATGGAATAACAATTACTTTGAGCTTAGAAACTTGTAAAACAAAGTGTTTTTCATAAATATTTTAAAAATACAATATAAATACCATTTTTATCTTTTATTGTTTTTTAATGCTTTATTTATTTTTGAGACAGAGAGAGACAAAGCATGAGCAGGGGAGGGGAAGACAGAGAGGGAGATACAGAATCGGAAGCAGGCTCCAGGCTCTGATCTGTCAGCACAGAGCCTGATGTGGGGCTCGAACCCACGAATGTGAGATTATAACCTGAGCCCGAGCCGAAGTCGGAGGCTTAGCCAACTGAGCCATCAAACTGCCCCTATCTTTTATTGTTTTAAATGTTTATTTAGATACTTTTGAGAAAGAGAGAAGGAGGGAGGGAGGAAAGAGAGGAGAGGCAAAGACAGAGGGAGACAGAGAATCCTAAGCAGGCTTTGCACTATCAGGATGGAGCTCAAGGTGGGGCTAGAACTCACAAACTGTGAGATCATGATCTGAGACGAAATAGTCAAGACAACCAACTGAACCACCCAGGCACCCTTAACTACCATTTTTAAAATGATAGTTTTATTTCGAGAAAGATATATAATAAAGGACTTCTAACTAGAGAAAATAGCAATGCTTCCTAGGGAAAAAAAAAAAGAATGTCTCTCTTCCCCAAGCAAAAACTAATTTTCTTTTGCTTTGTAAATAAACATCTCTCTGTTTTTGAAGGGAATAGGTAAGATTTTTTAAAACTTTGGACTTACTTTTTTGTACAGGAAACAACTGATCTTGATCAAACAGCTTACATAATTATTTTTAATATTATGTTTTTCTTAGCAAAACGCCTTATACATAGTGGGCAGACAAATATTTGATATTTGTTGAAAAAAATCAGTCACTCTTGCTTGAGCTGCAAATTGTTGATCAACGTCTTTCATACAGAATATGTTGCTGCAAAATTTGCCTCAGAAAAATATTCAATAATCCTTCTTGTGCCCCACTGATTTTCAACTTATCAACAATGGTGCTTGACTGAATTGTCAACCAGGGCTTTTCATTATTTAATCAGTGTAACACTCATTTGAAAACAATGCTTGAGAATTGCTCTATGTACTTATGTTCTTTATTTAAAGTTATAATTTAAGGGCGATAGAACGCACATCCAGAAGCATATATACACAAGGCTAATAACCAAACAGCACATCCCATTTTGAAGCAGACTGGCTAATGTCAACCTTAGATTATAGAATCTGCTCACTTCTTACCTACAGAAAACAGTGAAAAACAAATGGCAAAGGTAAAGGCTTAAAAAACTGGGGTCGGTGTGTGTGGGGGGGAATGAGAACCAAAAATTCAGAATATAAAAGAAGCTTCATTTGAAATGTGAGGTCCTAGGATTATCCTTCCAGCAATTATCTTAAAAGCTACCTACCAGGGTGCCCTGGTGGCTCAATTAAGCATCTGACTTTGGCTCAGGTCATGATCTCACGGTTCCTGGGTTGGAGCCTGCTTGGGATTCTCTCTTCCTCTCTCTCTGCCCCTCTCCAATTTGTGCTTTCTCTCTTTCTCAAAATAAATAAACTTAAAAAACAAAAACTGCCACCGAGAAAGTAAGAATGACAAACTTAGAATGACTTCATTCATTTATGACCAATGTTAGCAGTGTCCTAGCAAGAATGACCAGAAGGAATGAGGAGGAAAATGAATCCTCTTTTCAATGATCCCAGTTTGTACTGCCACTTCAGTGTTTTCCAGAGTTCTGGAGGCCCCGAACTAAAGCTGAGATATTTTTCTTTTTTCTGGAAAGAAGTCAGTTCTGAGGCTGCTGAAAATCTCACTGATTCAGGCCTTTTCCCTCCTTTCTGAACTATCTTTTTTTATATACCATTTTCCATATAATTTAAATATAGACTCCTAGAAATGCCTGAGATTTAACCAGGAAGGTACTTACATTCACACTGTATGACA
The DNA here is from genome assembly GCF_006229205.1 of Suricata suricatta. Taxonomy (NCBI): domain Eukaryota; kingdom Metazoa; phylum Chordata; class Mammalia; order Carnivora; family Herpestidae; genus Suricata; species Suricata suricatta. Next base: position 153,427,951 of record NC_043701.1, on the reverse strand, counting down.
TCTAAATTAAACTGCTGCACGGCTCCCATGCTTATCTGCTTTAACTCACTGTCCAACAGCATCTGCATTAGGGATGTTGACAGATGCTGGCAGGCTGACATGCAAGCAGTCTGCGCGACTTTCCCCTGTTTGAAACAAACAGCAAAACCAAAATATAAATAAGCAAACAGCAATATATCATGAAATATCAGAAAAATTACATATGTTACATTCCTTTCATTGCCTTTTTGGGGACACAATAGTGATTAATGGCCTATTTCTGTATTCTGAGCAGCTGTGCCTTTTAGCATAAGAATTAAAATTAATCTTCTTGTTTACTTGTCCCTCTCAGGACATAAATATCATTAAAGTTCTAACTGCACCCAGGAAAATTAAAAGATGGGTAAAAAAAAAAGCACATGAATTATTATTTTAGACCTCGTGAAATGTCTCAAGCATCTTTAAAAATGTACATTAAAATATGACATTTATGACATAAAATAATTATCATATTGACAGAACATTTTATTCATATAAAATGCTCTTTAAGCTCTCATTTATATTAACCAAGCCAGAATAAAGTAAGTAAATAAACAACATAATTTACTTTCATTTAAATTGTGCCTAAAATTCAAAATATACTTAGAGTCGTGAGTCCTTACTTCTCATCAGAACATGAGTTTGTATCGCAGCTTCAAGTAGCTGAGGGGGCTTACCTACCAACAGGATTTCAAAATCATCCACAGAGCTGCATTGAGTTTTAAAATCATCCGCTAATTTAGAAATATGTGGTTTTCTTTCACATTTGTATCATTATAAAATACTTTCTACTAGAAGCTCCTAAAAACTACAAAAATTTTTCCTGGTAGCCTTAATTAAGTCTACACGTTTCATCTCTAGATTACAAAGCCGAATCACATCACATCACTTTTAGTATAAATTGCTTCTTTAGATGGATTTTTGTATTTCAATTAAAAGTTTATAATAAAATATTATACAGACTCTTTCATGCATAGTTTTCCTGTTCAATACTGCTCCTGGTATTGCTCTCTTCAACCTATAATGATGTATTTGATGATGGACTAACTCCTCTGATAAGATTCAAAGATGTAGGAATATGGTCAGAAATAATGACTTTGGAAAATGTGCCATGTTTTGCCTCATTTGCACTAATAAACATTTACTCAGTGCTATTTGATAATTATTCTTTTCCTACTTTCACAAAAGCTAATAAAGTCATGAAAAAAATCTCCTAAACATAAATGCTTCACTAAATTGGTACAGAAATGTTTTACAGAGTTGATCTGTCAGAACAGTAAGAAAGAACATAAATATAAAGATATTTATTAGACATTTGTTCATTAAACCACACATTTAAAGTCAGACTAGAAACAAAGCAATCTTTTTGAATAACTCGTTAGCATTTCGACACTATGCAGTGAAAAACTGTATCTAAAATGGAATCTCAATTTCTCAATCAAAAACGTTAGAGATAAAAGCCAATGCAAACAATATATCTGACAGATACTGATGAACTGCCAAAAAGGAATGTAACAAACAATGCAAAACCCAGCATGCTTCAAGATCTCCCAAGCCCAAGAGGAATTAGTCCGGGAGACATGCAGCTCCAGTCCCCAAGCACCATAATATCAATATGAATGGGAGGGGGACAAAAACGTAGAAAGAGGAGAAATCAATGGCATGTAATTTAATTATAATGTAACAGGCTTGAGACGACTTAATGGAAATGTAATTTTGACCCAGTGGAACAACTACTGCATTTTAGTTTCATGTACTTCTCCATCCAATCAGCTCCATGTTCGGCTTATGTTGCCACTATAATATACTAACTACAAAACAGATTAATAAATTCCCCCTAAAATTACTATTATATTCATTTCATAAGTAAACACACTGCACAGGGTAAGTGGTACAATTTTAAGGTGATCTTTAAAAGTCAACATGGGTTCTGATGCTACAAATGACTATATAACAATAGTACTGGAGCCAAAAATGATCAAGAGTACAGAAATACAGGCTATTCCATAAACTTGGTGGGAATAGGTAATGAAAACACACATACACACACATGCACACCCACACACACATATGCAGGTACGTGCAAATTTAACTTTTTGTTTAAACAACATACTAAATTTCTTCTGATTCTACATATTAGATACAAGCTTACTGCTCTCAAAGATATAAGATTAAAATATTTGTAAAATATTTTATAAATCTTCAAATGAAATAAATTCTTTTTTGTAGCCCCAAATTAAACTTAATATAAAAGACCTGGATTCTTCAAATATTTTAAAAGTTATATTCTATAAGATTCTACATTTTTAAATGTTTAATTCCTAATTATAAAATATATACAAATATTCATAAATTTCCATTCATTACATATATTTGGAGAGAAAATTTTTAATGTTTCGAATATTTACATACCCAAAGTATACCTTTGATAATTCATTTCTGATGCCCCTACAGCCCTTGTATACTTTGGTATAACCAAAATATTCCTTTCTGAACATTATTGTTTTTATTGTTGAGATTTCTAATATTATCATTTTCTAGAACAAAAATAATCTAAGTATTTTTGCAATGATCTTTAAAAACTAGCCTGTTTCATTAGAGATGCTCTGTTTTTTTTTACCAACAAAACCAAAATAATAAATTTCAAGCACCTAGAAATTTCTGCTGCCTTCATCTGAAAAATTAACTGCAACTATTATTAACATTTTCTTTCTCTTTAACACAGTTCAACAAGTAAGTAAAAACACCTGCCAAACTTTTAAAGGTAACTACTTTTTTACTCTCCTCTAACATTTTGCTGAAAAACAACTTGCAAAGAGAGAAAACCCTTAGACAAACTTCTTATATTTCAAAGGAACTTGTAAAAGAGAATCTGCTGACATATTAGATCCTTTTTGCATTACCCAAAAGCTTTTCTTCTAAGAACAATTGTGGTAAGGAGACATTTGGCTCCTAGGAAATTCCCAAAGGGTCAACCATATGCATCCTTCCATGGCACCTTCTCAGCACTGCTTTCTAGATCCATGTCTCAAAAGCAGCTTTCATCATTTACTTGTGTGTCAGTCAATATGATTTATGGACTGCATTCAACAAAGTCAAGGCATATAGAATGAGAAATATGACTACAATCTGCTAATTTGTTTTGTATTGAGCCACTTAAGAGTCAAAGACCTGATGTCAGACTGAGACCAGCAACACAATTAACCAGTCGGTGACAGATTCATCCATCCTCCCTGCCAGGCTGTGCCAATCAAAGACAGCATGAGGCAACATTTGGTGAAATCAGTAAGAAAACTCATTCTCTAGGCAACCTATGTGAGACCTTGATTGACACTTTTTGAATTTAGTTTGTGGAACACAGCCACTCTTTACCCAATAGTCCCTCACTGCAGGCTGTGAAATAAGGCTTTTAATGCCAATCACAGGAACAATAAACCACAAACCACCAACCCCCAGTTTAAAAGGAATCAAGAAAACACATCTGTTTGTATGTCAAGCTAAATTTCTAAAATAATTTACTATTATAGATTAGGCTAAAGATACTCCATTTCCTTTGAAACACCGCAAAATGACATGGTAACAAAAATACAACACATTTTATTAGATTATTATGGCTCAAAACTGTTTCAAGTAATGTTTTGATAGATCTACTCTGATATAATAAGAGAAATGGAGAATACTTAAAAACTAATTTGACACATTTAAATTTTCATTTGAAGTTTTCATTTCTGTCTCACCATTCTCTTATTTCAAAGATCTAATAAAAAAAGAAAGGTTTGATTTCAACAGTAATTATTTGAAAGCATTTTTCAACGCTGCTTTCATTCTCTCTCAACTACATTTAACATAAAAATGTGCTCTTGAAATCACAACCATTCTTTCTGTATTGGTCTCCCTTCCTTAAAGATCCCAGGAGAATCCATTTTACTCTATTTATATTCCCACAAAAGGTCAACTTTGCACAATAAACTACTTTTTTATTTAAGTAAAAAGAAATATATAGACTCAAAAATATTGTGCATTGCATTTACTGTTCTTTAAATTGATAACAGGTTTTGTTTTAAAAAGTTACATAACTCTTGTCAGAAAAAAATGAAAAACTGAAATAAACTCATGGTCAGTTTGAATATTAACTCTAACACTGGCAACAGAACTTAACTAATTCTGATTCTGTATGGTTTTGTTTTACAATTTTTAAGTTATTAATTTTTTAAGTTGTTTAAAGCAGTAAAATATTGCCATATTACTCTAACTCAATGCTTCTGTTTGCTGCATAAATTTCAGTTGAGACTGTGAAATAGCCTTTTCAAAGGGAAGGCAAAAGAGAAAGGGAAGTATTGATAAATTGGTCAGTCTCCCAAAGAACCACAATGCATAGCCTTTTTAAAAACAAAAATACTAAAAGAATAAAGTCTTTCATCAAGTGTGAAGTAAACACTAAAATTAGAAATAAATTCCTAATTGAAATAGGAGAAAAGATGCCTAGTTGAAAAGTAGACATTTCAAGTTAATTCTTACATTTTATATAAGAATCACTAATCTCAAGTTTTACTATATAAAACTACATCTTGCTCATATATAAAGAATGTTATTAAATAAATAATGAAAAAACATACCTAAAACATTAGAATACATCAAAACTTCCCCAAGATGACTTCACAAATGCACAAAGATTCTTCTATCTCATAAATGGCTTCATCTGAATCCTATAATACTGACATATAGGACAATGAAATGTCTCAGATTCTCAATAATACAGAATGGATGAGTTAGAAAGGCTTAAATATCAAGATGAATTCTTTCAGTGAGTCTTAATAAGTTTTTAACACTATCTTGAAGACAGATTTTTGAAATTATGCCAAAAACATTCATAGGTCTATCAAAATATGCTCAACTCCAAACACCTCCAAATAGTCCCCCAAATACCTCTTGTACACCTCCGCAGTCCTCTCATACTCTTTCTGTCTCCGCCTATAGTAGCTCCAGCCCCAAAAGAGCTGGTTCCCAGGTCAGTTAACCATAATCGCATAGTGAGTAGGAATTCTCATTCTCCCCTCTCAGGCTTTTCTCCTCCTAACGAACCCCAATCATAAGGATATGAGACAGTAACATAAAGGCTGGCTTTGGGGGACACACACACACATGCACACACACACACACACACACACACACAGATTAAAGTTTGGGGAAAAAATTCCTCTAAGAGGGAAAACTTTAGGGTAAGCTGTAATATACGGCAATTTCTCTTTCATTCAAAACTTCATTATAGGACTCATCAAACTTTGGTGGCCTTTTATTTATTTTTAACATTTATTCATTTTTGAGAGATAGAGAACATGAGTGGGGAGGTGCAGAGAGAAACACACAGAGAATCCGAAGCAGGCTCTAGGCTCTGAGCTGTCAACAGAGCCCGACGTGGGTCTTGAACTCATGGACCACAACATCATGACCTGAACTGAAGTTGGACGTTTAACCAACTGAGTCACCAAGGCACCTCTAACATTAAAAAAAATATATATATCTTAGATGATATGCAATATCCAGGTTTTTAGCTTTCTGCAAGTATCATTGTTGATGTCATGACGTCCTCCAACTCACTCTACCTTTAATAGGTAGAAAGAGAATGCAAAGACAAGCAGAGTAGTGAAAGTCCAGGAAAGTTCAAGGTTTTGAAGAAATGCCTCTGCTTCACGCACTGATAGTATCAAACATCAAGATAAAATGGTGAAAACTTTATGCGCTTTTGCCCAGACCAGCAAGATGAGGAAGCTAGTTTATGCTGTGTGGGAGCTGACAGGGATTATTTTTAACTCTTAAACCTACTTGATAATAACAAATTGGGCAACGAGGCATATGTTTGAGTAGGGAAATAATAAAATATTAAGGCTTTATAACTTTTCTCACTTGGAAATATAAGGAAAGGGAAGTTAAAGATACGCTGTAATTTTCCCTGTGGAGCCTGGGTACGACGGCTAAGCCACAGAATTTAAGAGTGAAACAATGAGGCATCCGAGGAACTGCTGTAAAAACAACAGCTCTGTGACAGCAGAGCTATAGCCTCATTTCTTTACAGAAGCACCCAGCTCAGAGTATATGGGCTGTTCAATCATTAGAACATACGACTTTGCAATCCTAGTACAATTTAAAATTTGCAAAGAAGTTGCCAGAATCACTGTTAGACAATGTGAGTCGTTTCCACATGGTCATTAGTAAAATGGACAAATGTCACTTAAGCCAACTGACTCTCTCTTATTAATATATGTAGGTAGGTGGCTGACTATCATAAATGCAGCCACATATATACAACGATAACTTAGAGTAGGCCTTTGTCATTCAAGGATTTAAATTTAGGTTTTGACCTTTTAAGAATCTCAGAGTCCAGTACAAGTAGGGCTTCATTTGATGAGGCACATATTTGAATAGCATGCTCTATGAAACGATGCGGGGGGAGGGGCGTCACTCGGAGACTGAATGCAAATTCCCAACCTACGAACTCAATGTTGCTTTGCTGTCTTCTGTTAGTTGACATAGGTAATATAACTCTTGTTAAGGTCTACACTTTTCAGTTACATTTTATAGCACTTTCTGAAAGAAATTATATGGCATAGCGGTATTCTCAAACTTGAATATTCTCAAAGTTTTGGTAGTATACTCAGAATGTCAAGGGTTTTCTGAACAGGTAATTTCACTGGGCTAAATTTTAGGCTGTGGGAATAGAGCTGGGGTAGATACTGTTAGATTTACTCCTAGTTGAGGCAGTACCTGGGATTGGATTTTAAGAGTATGGGAAATGTTATCAAGTGGAAGCAGGTTTTAAACAAATAAGAGAAACTCTATACAAAGTGACTGATCAAGCTTTTTCTAGAGACCATCTTGCAAATGACATTCAATGATACTTTGAGAGTGAAGAATAAGTCCTTGCAGACATCTACGGTATGCCTTTGCCAACTGCTCCCTTCTTGTTTCCAAAGAATCGACAGAGGATACTACTATCCAACACACTGAGTTTTATAAGTAGAATGATCTAAAATAACACGACAGTTTTCCTACAATGCCTAAAGTCTCCTGAATGAAAGAAAAGGAAGTGATTAAATTGTTGCTCGCCTTCTGCATTCCTTCCTTGTATGTAATATTTGTCTGAACATGCTCCTTTGGTGGGGTGTTCCAAAGTCCAACATCTTTACTTTTCGTACTGCAGTACCTTCCATACATTTTTTATAAGTATGTATCAGCATCTTGGTCTGTTGAATTTTCTGTTCTCTGACCTGCCAACATACCGAAATAATAATACCCCAAGGCTGTTCCACATTTCTCATCAGCTCTATCCTCATCCTTTTCCATTCCTGTTAGGCTTCATACAGGGAAGAAAAAAGAAAAGCAGGCTCTTTGGCACCACTAGATAGGGGCTTGCACAGGAAACCTCTGACTTCATCTTTCCCTACCATCTCCTATCTTTCTCTTTAAGGTCTCTTCCCTCTTCAAGGGATCTGACCTCCATTTTGCTGTCATTATCTGCTCATGATAAAACATAATTCCAACTCATACATTCTCTTATTTATATATTTTATTCCTTTTTCTTCTTCCCTGATTTCAATTTTTATCCATTTAACTTAGGAGAACAAATGATCTTTTTTTTCTTCCTATTGTGGAATACAGGTTAAAGGGGAAGGTACCATTTGTATTCCTAGAACTTTACCATTGTGATCTGCAACAACTCAGTTAACTTTCTAAATGTGAATTCTCTGTTGCCATTTGCTACTAAAACTGCCAGATACTGTATTTTCATTTGTTTTTAGTACTAAATCTTCCTGTTCAGGATGGTGCTTTGCTCATAAATCAGCACCAATGATCTAGTCTATTTCACTGATATCTGTTAAAGAGTAAAGTTATAGGATATTTGTAACTGTGCATATGTTGTATGCGCATGCGCATGCACACACACACATATATATAGTCTATGGGTTGAGAATGATCCATTCTAATTATTTCCATTTATATCTCACTGATCTGTTATGTATTGGTTAAGTCATGGGTTATCTCCTAATCCACTAGCTTTCTACAAAATCTCTCATGCTATTTCCTTCTAAACTAAAAGCCCTCTATTACTACTACTTCCGATTATGCCCTGAATCAAACTGCTGTTTTCTACAACCGTTGACAGTGGGAAATACTTAAATGTGCTATGTTATATACACACGTAAGCCTTATAACTTCAAGCAGCTAACTCTCCCACCACGGTAAGCCAGCATCAACTTAATAGATACTTTAAAGGATTAAAGTTATAAAATTCAAGTACATTAATTTTCAGCTAAAAAGATTCTTTTTTTTTTTCTAATTAACTTGTACTAGTGAAAATCATTTAACTGTTTTATTACATTAACAAAAAGCTTAAGAAAAAGTATAGTGGTGCCTGACTGGTTCTGTCAGTGGAGCATATGACTCTTGATCTCAGGGTCATGAGGTTAACCCCTACCTTGGGTGTAAAGATTACTTAAACATATATGTATCAAAGTAAAAAAAAGCTTAAGAACAAATATAAATTCCATTTCTAATAGTGGGTTTTAACAGTTTTCAACTTTTTCATTTACATTCTTTTCTCTTTCATTTACATTTCTTTTCTCTTTAATTCTGTCCAATGCACTGATGTCAATGGTTTGTTCTTGTCGATTTTGTGTATTTGGAATTAACTTCTTATAAAGTATGGAAATGGAGATCAAAAATGTCATTAGAATACCTCATTTATCATCAGAGAAAGAACTATCTCATATAAAGACCTTTTTCAAAACACTGGACATTCAAGTGCCAAACCTTTAAAAATTTCTCACACAAATTTATACAAAACTGACCCCCAAATGTATCTCTGACTTCTTAACAGAGGACAAGAAACAGTTCGAGGGTTTTTTGTTTTTGCTTTTGGATAGCAGGGTGTCACTTCTGAACATCACTTCTGAATTTTGAACACATACATGATTCTTCTGCAGGAAGTCTGTTAGCAATCTTAAGTACTTAACAATTACTATAGCAAATGAAGAAAAAGTTGAAGTGAAAGTCTGCGGGTTTGTCTCTTCAATGGGACAAAGTACTTGTCCTTAGTGCTGGGAATTCCCAACGGTTATTTTGGTGCTATCAAGTCTTTCGTTTTGTTTAATCACCACTCAATTTATAGGTGTGAGGAGAGTTGTACTTTGAATTAATATGCTATTCTTTCATGGAGATGTTCAAGAAAAGAGTAAACATACAAATATTTCTAATCAGTATAGGCATCACCTTTACCAAATAACTTTCATATAGACATTTTCAAAATTTTTGCCTATGATAACAGACTAAAAACTTTATCTTCAAAAACACAAAGCATGCTATATTTGACAAATAACTTCAATTCAAAAATTATGATTTTGCAGTATACTTTTTATATTCTTTTTTAAATGTTTTATTTATTTTTGAGAGAGAAAGAGAGAGAGACAGAGAGTAAGTGAGGGAGGGGCAGAGAGAGAGGGAGACAAAGAATCCAAAGCAGGCTCCAGGTTCTGAGCTGTCAGCAGAGAGCCCGAGGTGGGGTTCGAACTCACAGACCACAAGATCATGACTGAAGTCAGAGGCTTGGCCGACTGAGCCACCCAGGTGCCCCTTATATTCCTTATGCATACAAGAAAAATTACTTTTATAACACACCATTTCTTTACTATTTCTCTCATATTAATTAAAAAAAATACTTATCAAGTACTTCCTCTGTGTAAAATATTGTTTAGGTGCTAAAAAGGACACAATGAGTGGAAAATAGTTCCTGACATAAAGAAATCAAATTCTAATAGCAGAAAGAAGGCAAGACTTCAAACACCTATAGTATAGGACAAACTAGAAACAGTACTATAAAAGTGGGACAAAGGGTCCACATATAGTTAAGTGGAATTAGCAAATACTTCATGAAAGAGGTAGCATTAGAAATGCTGTTGGAAGAGTTCCAGGAGTTTTACAATTATAAGTGAAGCCAAGGTAGAAAGTAAAAGATCCAGGACACAATAAATATTCCACTTTGAATGATCATATTGAGTAATGGTCAGAAATGTATCTGGAAAGAGGCTGAGATAATTCCTTTTTGCTAGCCTGTGAAATTTTTACTTTAGATAAGCAAGAGACCTCGAAGTTTTTCAACAGGGAAATATGATTTGACTGTATTCTAGAAAGAATAATCTAGTACTGGAATGTATGATGAACTGAAGTAAGGAGAAACTAGTGGCAGAGGCTAATGAGAAAGCAATTATAATCATCAAAGTTTGAATTTTGATAATAGGAATAGGAACAGAAAGGTTAAGAACATTTTAAATTTCAAATGCTAGATGAGTTTAAGGTAAGAATTTTTAATATCTACACATTCAGAAAATATTTATGAAATCTTATTCTGGCAATCAAGAGCTCACAACTGGAGGTCAAAAGAAGGAACAAACACAGTAAAACGCAAAATATGATGAAGCCATGAAGAAAGGTGAAAGCTAAGGCAATTCAGGGGAGCAATACTGGGTTTGGAGTGAAAAAGAAAAGTCTGCGCTTGGTCATGAATCACACTGGGTTCATGCACCAAGTCAGATTTCTACAAGTGGAGTTTGGGATAAGGTCTATTAAGAAAAAGCATTCAGGAAAAGCATAAATAATAATCATATTATTAGGTAATAATAACAGCTAATATTTTTTGAGTGCTTACTATATGCCAAGTGCTTTTCTAAGTACTTTATGTATGCTATCTCATTTAACCCTCATAAAAATCTACGGGGTATATACCATTACGGACCTCATTTTACAAATGAGGAAAATGTCTACAAATTGTGCCTTGTCATGCATGAGGTGCCGACAGAGAGGTTTCCCAAAGCACTGCACTCACCACAGATGCAACCATAACACTAACTTTCACAATCAAGTCCCATAGAATCCTCCTGTTTCACCAAAATAACTATTACCTTCAAGTGTAGGTTTCCACAAAACTACAAACATATGAAAAATATTGCCAAGATAATTAGAATTTACCATAGATACCTATGCAGAGAAAAATAAGCCTGCAGGAGGCTCACTACTATCTAGTTCACATGCTAGCTTAGGCTTGTATTGATTTATTGGCATGGCTGCATGATCAATGTTGTTAGTCTGAGATGGAAGTCAGCCAGGAAATCAAATAAAAAAGGAAAAATGTATTCCAGTAGTAGCAGAGACAGTGTTTAAAGTAACAAAATACACTACAAAACAAGCAACCTGGCTCTGGGTGTTTGCTATAATTTAAAGGCATTAATTTATTACATAAATGTGATCATTTTATTTTGAAGACACGTATGTTAATTTTTACAACTACACCAATCAGATAAATCCTCCTCCAAACTCTGTTTATTTAATCAAGTAGTCAGCATTAAAGTGGCTCAGTTGTTTAAGTGTCAGACTCTTGATTTCAGCTCAGGTCATGGTTCATGGGATTGAGCCTTACATCAGGCTCTGTGCTCTTCTTTCTCTCCCTCTCTCTCTGTCCCTCCCCTGCTTGTGCTCTCTTGCTCAAAAATGAACTTAAAAAAATATATTAAAAAAATACCAAGAACCTTAGCACTTACTAAACATCTGCTGAACTGGCAAATTTAGAAAACACCAACTCTTTGACAGCGTTCTTCACTATAGAGTAGCTGTTCTCAAATTTTAATTTAAAAAGGCAGATTTATAAGCCAAGCACTAGAATCTGAATTGTGGACAAGTATTTCTTCCTGTGGGGTGCCTGGGTGGCTCAGTCAGTTGAACATCCAACTTCAGCTCAGGTAATGATCTCACAGTTCAGTTCAAGCTCTGTGTGGCTTTGTGCAGAAAGCATGGAGTGTGCCTCAGATTCTCTCTCCCTCTCTCTCTGTCCCTCCCCCTGCTCATACTCTCTCCCTCACTCAAGAAAATAAACGTTAAAAAAAATTATAAGTATCTCTTCCCACAAATGATTTTCATACAAAAAGAAAGAATATGTCCATTTCTTCATATACACACATAAACTATATGAATATATGATTCTGAAGATGCTTAGAAAGGATAAGTCACTATGCTTCCACATAACCTGCCAGTATAGCATAAAATACTCAAGGAGAGATGGCACACTAACTTATCTTATAATCATTTAAATGTATTTTCTCCCCAAAAAGTGATTAACAAGTCAAAATAAAAACTCAATTTAAATATATTTAAACCCCTACTGAAGTTCTGTACCAAATATACACTACCAGCTTATTCTTCTAAAATATAAGAGATTAAATTAATATTCATTCCTTGAAATAATAAAGATTAATAAACTTAAACTAAAATAGCCTAAAATACTGTTTTTAAAAATCTAATTTGCTTTTCAAATTCCACTAGTCAACTAAATAATATTTAAGCACTACTTTTTTAAGAAAAAGATATTTACCCTGAAATATGAATTAAACTTTATTATATTAAATCAGTGAAATTCAAAATCTATTTATTAGCGGCAGCTAAACATCTGTGTGGGAAGCTGTCCTCTTCACCAAACACACAATGAGTAAAGAAAAGCCTCAAGCAGGAATGCAGGAATACGCAGACAGATCATTCTAGTTAACCCATGTAAGCAGTGGGCTGGCCAATATGTTAGCCAGTCAACCTCTTCTGGAAGACTGGACTAGACTCTAGATAATCTCTAAATCCTTTCTAGATTTAACTTTCAAAAAAAGTCAGGCAACAACATTTAACATTTACAGTAACATTAACATTAAAACATGTAAGTCATAGGACGTGTGTTTTCATCACAGTTCACCTCATATCATTTTTATGACTTACAAGCAACAAATCAGATCAATGTGATTCATTACCGTTATAGATTTTTTAAATTAACATCCAAATAAGGAAACCAATTTGTAAGCAATTATAAATATATATATGGTTATGTTTTCACTTCGTAAGCATTAAAATGTACTGAAAGCTGCCCATGCCACAATTTAAAAACTTCACTCTGTATTTTTAATACAATTCTTTGTGGTGTCATACGAGAGAGAGAGTGATTAAAACCTCGGATTGTGCAGTTGACTATTAAAGTTCTCCTTTATAGTTTTCAGTCAAAAGGACATATGAACCCATATGCTTAACTCAGAAAACAGTTTGAACCAAAGAATAAAGAACATAAAAGGGAAGGGCTGAAAGAGAAAATAAAGTGCCAAAATGAATAAATCTATGTTTAGGTTGGGACTTTACATCTGTATGAAATAATGATGCTTAGAAACATAATATTATATACAAGGACCTTAGAGATGATCTAATCCTATCATATTACTTCAAAGAGAAGGAAGCAGGTTGTTCAGAATCAAGATGGTAGACTAAGTTATATTTTTGCTTCCCATCCACCCTGAGATACAAGTGAAATAGAAAGCACAGAATTGTGAAAAGAAATAAATATTTAACAGTGGAGAGATGAAAATGCTTAGGAGAATTCATAAAGGGGTAAGACACTGCCCATTATATGCTAACAGGAACTACAGCAGAGCTGAGAGCCAGCCACGTACCAGAGGTTCAGAGATGGCAGGTATGAGAGAGGATAGAAATAAGAAGTGGGACAGAAAAACAGAGAAGGTAATTGGAGATTTCTCACACAAATGTGCCAATGATCCCTTATCTACAGAGTGTGGTCAATTTTCATAATGAAAGAACATTTAGGGGGCAGCTGAGGCTTCTGGGGTAGGTGGAAAGAGAGGGAGATAAAAACTCTGCTCATTCTGGCTTAGAGTGGTGATAACAGAAAGAAAGTTACAGAAGGCTACATAATTTATGAAGTTCAGTGCAAAAGGTAAATGTGGAACCCTTAGTCCAAAAATGGTTAAGAACTGCAAGAAATCAATAGCTGAGCCCAAATCACATGCAGGGGTCTTCTAAACTTGAGCTCTATGCAACTTCACACGTCACACATCCATGCAGTTGGCCCTAAAGAGAATAGGCCACAATCTTATGGTTATCTCCACACCTGACACTCTAAGGTGAAGAATCATAGGCAACCTCCCCCAATTTTAAAAAGTTTTTACTTATTTATATTGAGAGAGAGAGAGAGAGAGAGAGAGAGAGAGAATCCCAAGCAGGCTCCCCAATGTCGGCCTGGAGCCCAATGCAGGGCTTGAATCCATGAACCGTGAGATCTGAGCCAAAATCAAGAGTCAGATGCTTAACTCAGACAGCCACCCAGGTGCCCCAAAACGACCTCCAATTTAAGAAAAAAAAATCCCAATTTCTACTCAGGTGAAAAGTGTACCAAAAAATAGGTAAACTTACACAGTAGCAAAGTAAACACATATTAGCTCTCCAGGCCTTCTTTATTAAAAGAGAATGAACAAAATGAAGAAACAAAACAAAACAAAAAGACATATTCAAGGGTAACTAGATAATTTAAGAAACTGAAAATACTTATTAAAAAACCCTTATAATACTCAGGAAGAGTTGAAAGATAGTATATCCATTTTTTTAAAGAATAATACTCTATGATAGAGGAACATTAAAACGAGAAGTGGCTCATTAGAAATTAAAAATTAATAAAATATTCTACAGATGGGCTGAAGAATAGAATTGGGAAAATCTCCCAAAACATAGAACAAAAAGATAAAGAGACAGGAAATGAAGGAGAGGATAAAACACATAAAGAACCAATCTGGGAATTCAAACATCTAACTAAATGAGTTGAGCAGAGGACAGGAAATGGGAGAAATAAAATTATATAAAAAATAATAGATTCGAATTTTCCTGCACTGAGGACACAAAAGTTTTCAAAGGAGTCTCTGAGTAAAGAGATAAGTGACTGAAATAAAAACTCACTTTTCTACACATTTCCAGAATATTTCTGAATATTAAGTATTAAAAAACAGATGCTAAGGGGCACCTGAGTGGCTCAGTCAGTTAAGCAACCGACTTTGGCTCAGGTCATGATCTCACGGTCTGTGCTGACAGCTCAGAGTCTGGAGCCTGCTTCAGGTTCTGTGTTTCCCTTTCTCTCTGTCCCTCCCCCACTCATGCTCTGTTTCTCTGTCTCAATAATAAATAAAAACATTAAAAAAATTTAAATACCAGATGCTAAAACTTGAATGCCAAAAGACAATGGAGAAACACAATGAAAATTATCAGGAAAAAAGCTATTCAACTTAGAATCAGATAACTAAACTATCAATCAAACTGAAGGACAGAAGATATTTTGTGATATGCAAGGGCTTGAATATGAAGAAGTTACTGAGACAGCTTAGCAAAACCAACCAGTGAAGCAATAAAAACATGTGGAATCCATGAAAAACATGTGGAAACCAGGAAAATGTCAGGTTAACAGCTACACAGCAATTCTACCAATTCCAGAGAGTAACTGGTGCAAATAAGAAAAGGCCTCTGGAAGCACCTGGGTGGCTCAATAGGTTGAGCATCCAACTCTTGATTTCGGCTCAGGTCATGATGTCCCAGTTCATGGGTTTGAGCCCTGCATCAGCATGGACCTTCACTGGGATTATCTCTCCCTCCCTCTCTGTCTCTCTCTCTTTCTCTCTCTCTCTCTCCCTCCCTCCCTTGTTCTGACTCTCTTCAAATAAATAAATAAACTTAAAAAAAAAAAAGATGACAAAGGCCTCTGTAGTTGTCAGAAGATAGACGAAGAATTAATAAAGCTGAAGGGTGGGGGCTCATACTTTTATCTTACATAGAATTCGTTGGGAGCCATTTCTGAACTCACTAAGTTGAGAATACTCCTTGTGAGGTTAAGGCAGGTTTTGCATGGCCTCCCGCCATCAGATGGTGACCAATGTCTACCCCCCACTCAACTATTTTTTGAGCATTGACCCCTCAAGGCATCTTGCTGATTGGTATTGGGAGTGACTTGTCCCCTTATTCTAAAACATGCTGATTGCACCTTGTGAAGGAACTTATAAGAATTTCTTCTTTTGTGATTATAGGAGCAAATATTGCATTTCCTGAGGAACCTGTTTTACCTCCCCTCAAGAAAACAGGCTATTGACCCCCTGTTCACAAAGAACTAACTTTTGCCTTTGCTATGCTAAAAACATTGTCTTGTATTTGAATGCTGAAAATACCTTCCTTCCCCATGTGATAAACATCTAAATCACCCAAATCAATCACTACTGATAAAGATTATGCATGAGTCTTCTATCAATCTATGTTCTGGGAAATTTTTACATACCAAAGAAATTTGTCATCAGAAATCATTGTCTAAGGCAAATGCCACTTCTGTGCTGGGCCCCATATATATATGTATTTTTTTTTTTTTACCATAAATAAAGCTGACTCTCAGTCAGTGCAGAGATGCCTGCCTGGTGATCAGAAAGAAACTCGCGGCTCTCTCATCCCTCCGCCTTACGCCGACACCATCCATTCTTCAAGGAGCCCTGGACCTGCTGGAGCTGGACTCTGACAAGAATTAAAATACTGACTAAAGTAGAAGAAACAAGAAAATAGTATAAGGATCTTATATAAAGAAACAATAAACAGAAGAAATTTTAAAAATGTAACAATCAATGGGAGAAATGGGGGAAAGGAGATGTTGTTATGCACACACATCTATCTTTCATAGTAGGGACTCACTAAATAGTCTCTATCTTTTATTAAGATAATCACCAGAGGGGCACCTGGGTGGCTCAGTTGGTTAAGTAGCCAACCTCGGCTCAGGTCATGATCTCATGGTCCATGGGTTCAAGCCCCACATTGGCTCTGTGCTGACAGTGCATAGCCTGGAGCCTGCTTCGGATTCTGTGTCTCCCTCTCTCTCTGCCCCTCTCCTGCTCACACTCTGTCTCTCTCTCAAAAATAAATAAATGTTACAAAAAAATTTTTAAATAACCTCCAGAAGAAAACCTCCACCCCAAATTCCTCTGGACTGTTTGACTTATTTCTAGGCACATGTATTAACTGGAATAAAACTAAACTAAAACAAAATAACCTTTATTTTAGGCTCTATGAAATAAAAAAGACATTAGCAAATTAATCCAGAGATTGAATGATGTGTCTATTTTCACAGTCTCGGTTATTGGAAGAATCAGACCCAGACTCTGAATCTCAAAATTTTTAATATAGTCCTGCATCATTAGAAAAAAAATTTTAAGAAGAAAATTATTTTTTTACGTAAGCTCTACACCCAATGTGGGACTTGAACTCATGACACCACAATCAGGAGTTGCATGCTCTACACACTGACCAACCAGATTCAAGGAGATGTGACTTTTTGTTTTTAAGTTTATTTATTTTTGAAGGGGGGGAGGGGCAGAGAGAGCAGGAGACACAGATTCCGAAGCAGGCTCCAAGGCCTAAGCAGGGCTCAAACTCAAAAACTGTGAGATCATGAACTGAGCCAAGGTGGAATGCATAACCAACTGAATCATCCAGGTGCCCTGAGAATGACTTTTTAAAATATTCATTTATTTATTTTGAGGGAGAGAGAGAGAAGAGAAAAAGCACAAGCAGGGAGGTGCCAAGAGACAGGGAAAGAGAAAGGGAGGGAGAGAGGGAAAGAGAAAGGGAGGGAGAGAGGGAGAGAGAATCCCAAGCAGGCTCTGTGCTGTCAACAGAGATCCTGATGCAAAGCTCCATTCCATGAACTGTGAGATCATGACCTGAGCTGAAATCAAAAGTCAGACACTTAACCAACTTAGCCACCCAAGTGCCCTGATTTTTAAAGTTAGATACTATCCATTTCTGACCAAATCAGAATCATTTATTATTATATATTTGTTTTTCACATAAGGAAACCATAATATGTTTCAAAATTATATATGAAAATAAAATATGCAAATTAAAAAGTTAGTGGTACCAGATACATTTAATGGGGAAGGAGACTATGGCCTTACACATAAAGAATTTACAAAGGATATTAAATTAGTCTGTCAATAAAACACTTATGGCCTAGGGCTGAAAGCAAACAATTAAGTGAAGGGAAAAACTTTTCAAAGTAAACAATTAAAAAGAAAAACACTTTAAAAGGAAACTAGATGGGAGAAGTAGACCTAGAATTTAAAGATAAAATAACATTTCCCTGTCTTGAAAGTAGTTCCTACTATAATATTTTTAATTTTATTTTTGAAAATATATACTCTGATTTATTTCTTGAGTTAAAAGTAAAGCATTTTTCTTTGGCAACATGATTTTATTTTATTTATTCTTTTAAAAATTTATTTATTTATCTTTTACACTTTATTTGTTTTTGAGAGACAGAGAGCATGAATAGGGAAGGAACAGAGAGAGAAAGAGACACAGAACCCGAAGCAGGCTCCAGGCTCTGAACTAGTGGTCAGCAGACAGCCTGATGCGGGGCTTGAACCCACAAACCGGGAGATCATGACCTGAGCTGAAGTCAGACGTTCAACTGACTGAGCCACCCAGGTGCCCCGGCAACGTGATTTAAAAATCTATACCATATTTAATGCTATGCTAGTAAATGTTTAACAACAATTCTCTGGGAAAAAAGCCTTCATTCATAAGATTTGCTGATTACCACAGTATAACTACTCCTACCTATGGCTACCAATGTGATTGTGAGGTCACTGAACGTACAGTTGGGGAGAAATGTGCAAATAGGCTCTCATAATATGTATTGCCCACCACTATTTAAAGCCATTTTCTCTCCATAGAAAGGCATTTCTAATCTTAGAGTAAAAGATATAGGGAAAATGATTCTATTAATAGATATTCTTTTTATAAACAGCTTTTTAGGCCTCTTCTGTAATAAAGATAAACTCATTATTCCTAACAATCATATCTATTTTTTTTATTATTCATCACGAGACCTCTATTAATGCAGAAAACCAAAAGTTAAGTATATTTGAAAGCAAAGAAACAATATCTTTCATGGAAGAAAAATTGGTATTTACAATTCAAACAGAAACAAGATCAGTTTATTTAAGAACTCTATAGAGTAGTAGCAAATAAAAGCACAGAAAAATACATTGTGGCTAAAGATAAAATAGAGTTCTGAAAAAAGAAGAAATCTGAGCAAACTCATCATTCATGATCTTCCATTTACTTCTACTGTAAAAGATAACCATTTGTTTGTATAAAATTTGAGTAGATTGGGTCCCCTTTGCAAATACACATATGAAGAAATTAAAGAGTCATTATAACTTATACATATCCTTTAGTCATTGGAAATCCATAAGATCTCTTGATTGAAACAAATACATTACTATTAGCATTTATGATAAAGGAAATGTTCCTTGTTCTTTCTAGAAGCAGACCAGTGCTGGGTTTTTGGCAGTACACTCGGTAAAATGTTAGTGAATTCCATTTGGCAGTCTTCATGAAGAGTAACTAGGTATGTTCAAGTTGTTAACAACCTTTTCTATTTACATATGCGTAAGTGGTGAATGAATGTTTAAAAACTTCTTAAACGTCCTTTGGTTTTAAGGTTTCTAGCTAATATAAAATCTTATTTTAAAAAAACAAAACTTACTTATAAATCAGACTTAGTTTAAACTAAGTCTCATAACTGCATAGAAGAAATAACTTGTATAATACATGCCAAGATGGTAAGTGGTTATCCTTTGACAGATAACAGGTAATTTTTATTTCTTCTATACTTATATTCTATTGTCAGGAAAAAATATTAGAAATAAGAAGGGTTATTTACATATCTGAAACACTAAAATATTAATATTATTTTAGGAATTAAATTTTAGATTCCAAGAATATTAATCTAGGGATGAAGGAATATTTTCTTCACAGAGTAATAAGACTTCACTAACATCTGTTAGTCATTATAAGTAGTGCACTCAACTTATTTATTTACATCAAGACACTTTATAGTGTTATCTTTCACAGTCAAATTTTTTAATGGCTATATAAAGCAAAAGTACAAAACTCAGAGCTAAATAATATCAAGCTAAAAATATAGGCATAGATACAACACACAAAAACTAAAGCACATTAAAAGGAAACTAATACTACAAAGGGCCTTAGAACAGTAGTAGAGGAGGAAAAGAAAAGACAAAACTAACATTTATTAATAGTACTTTACGCCAAGCACCCTGCTGGACAACTTTTTTTACATACTATTTTAATTCATCCAATGATAGTCCTATGGGAAAATGGACTATACTTGTTTTGAGGAGGTAAAAGGCTCAGAGGTTAAGGAACTTGCCAGAATTCCGGAGCTAGTAAATTATAAATCTAAGGTTCAAGCAGAAGTCATTCTAACTCTAGAGCCCATCCTATGCTCTCCTTACTTCAGCAACCTGGACCCCAAGAATAACAAAAGATAAATCGGTTTTGGCTTTAATTGAGTCATAAAAAGGCAATTTCCCTTGAGGCAGGTAATATATTTAACAGGGCATCTTAACATTGTGGGTAATGGGGTAATACTAGTCATTATCGCAAATAGTCCCTATTTAGCTTGCTATCAATTTCTGTGTTGTCAGCAGGGAGCTGATGAATAAGTATTTTCATATGGAAGCATATTAAATTACTTTACTTTTCCATCTCCTGCATAGACCTGTACTGGCTGGAACAGTGCAAGTGAAGAGACACAGGTAAGGGAAGCAATGTATAAGAGAACTCACTCACCCAACCCAAGAAATAAGAAGTACCCATGGTGAATATTATTGCTGGTTTTCTGAATCCTACAGCTTTCTATTGCCACCACAATGTAGTTAAAAAGTGAAAATAATAAAAAGTTCTTTCCCTGGGCTCCAACAAAACCATTAATATCCATTAATTTCTGTTGTTCTCATATATTGTGAGCAGACAACAAAATTCTACTGGTTGGAGTATAACTTTTTTGGAATCACTGGAACCTTTACCAGGAATGTGGTCAGCAACTGGACATCATGATTACCTTTTATAACAATGGCAGGGACTGACAAAAGGTAAATATGCAATGAAGCTAAAAGTGGAGCTTTTAAACTCAGTACTCTGTCTTAGGTACTTTTTAGGGTTGTGTAGTTAAAGAGTCAGCTTTATCCCACAGAATCTACTTTTGTGTCTAATTATTTGCAGTAATTGCCAATACTTGCACCATCCAAAAGAGTGGTCCTTGGTCTCACAGCTCCCGTTGACTCTAACTCACAGTGTTGGCCCTGAACAATGTTAAAGGTAGGACAGTTAGGGCACATGGCTACTACTTAACCTTCCATGTCTGTAAGTGGGATAGCTACTTCTGCGAAAGCTGACTGATTAGGGTCTAAATGTGATAAATAACCTTCTGAAGCTTCTTTGAGAATTGAAGGAGTCCAGAGCTGCCCTCTCTCTCTACTTGGGTCCAAGGGTAATCTGAAACTAAATCATTTTCAGCTTAAGACATTCAAACAAAAATGGTAGCCTATAGAACTATGTTGCTTAGAAATAATACATTTAATAATACTGTCTCTGTTTTTTGCTTAAAAGAAAACAAGACAGTCTAATATTTTATACAATTTCAGTATTTCAGAGAATATACTAAGCCATAATAAAATTATCAACTCTAGCTAAAACTTACTATAGTGAATAATTTAAGATTTTTGCTTTGGAATTATTTTTCTAGCTTATTCCTTGAATAAGAATATACTGTTGTTATGTCCATTTTCTCTTTTCTTAGCTGTGAAATATAATTTTCTATTTATCTGACCATGCCCTATACTTATAATTGTATTTGTTGGTCTGCATTGTACAAAAGTTTATTTCCTTTATAGGAAAGCTTATGTTAAATGACATAAAAATCCAAAATGGCATACAAAGAATCACCTATAACTATACAGAATATCATAATAGATTACAAGTGATCTAGTCAGTCCAAGAATCTGTCCCTCAGTGTTACTACAGTATGAGAAAGCAGGATTTCCCTCCAGATGTTAGCCTCCTGAAGTGAGGTATTTGCCCCAACCATTTCTAACATATAACCTCTCTAAATCTTACCAATTTATGCACCAAATTCCTGCCCCCACATTGTGCCAAGCTGTGAAACATAATGCAACATAAAAATATGATGTGTATGTATCTGCGTACATGAGTGTGCACACAGATATGTTTCCTCTTGTACACTGCTTTTGATTAGAAGCATGGAGATGGATACTGGCAATGTGAATTCAAATTAATTCAACAATTATTTAAAATATACTGCATGAGGAACACTTTCTTAGAAATTAGATGAAACAAGAATTAAACATATATACAGATTCCCTTTTTTAACACAAGGAGAGTAGTTAGGAATATAATATAATCCCTGAGTAAGCTTCTAAAAGTTCTTTGGCACAGACCCACTATTAAAATCTCTTTAGGAATTTCTTTTATTATTTTTTTTTTTTAGCAACACCTGACTTCAACTATTCTAAATGGCCCTTTGGAGCAACTCACGATGGAGAGAGTCAAAAAGTTAGGAGAGTAACTTTTTTTTTCCATTTTAAATAGGAGAGATGGATGGAAGCTTTCAGGGAGGCTTGAGAGTAAACACTTGTGTTCAGCTACATCTTCTTTCTTTTCTCTCTCTCTCTCTCTTTCTTTCTTCCTTATTATTTCAAAAGCCAGGTGGTTTTTTTTCTCTTGTGTTCAGCTACATTTTATTGTGAAATAAAAGGTCAACAAAATTTTTTCTATTTTATTTGCACAAAAACTACTCCACTCATGTTTTAATTGTTCTATTATTTCTGAACACACCTAATGAAAAGCACGTTCATCCCAAGATAACCTCCTGGTCTTTGCATTCCTCATCTGAAGAATCCAAAGCTTCAGCCTATTCAAACCCAAACATCCCTACTATATATATATATAAAATATTTTATCAATAGATTGTTCAAAATGTAGATTCACTATTACTGTACATCAAGATAGAACAATATTCCAGCTTTACTTTTTGCCTCCGGCCTAAAAATACCCAATAATTTCTTGTCCTTTCTAACTGGAAAAGTTATTGATTATACTGACTTTAAGGAGAAGGACCTTGATTAAGAGTTTATTTCAATTTAAGTCTATACCAAATTTCAGGGTTTTGTTTGGTTTTGGTAGAAAAGAGTTGTAGTTATTTTGGCTAAAAGTAAAATAAGTTAAAACTTCAAACAATTGGCTAAGTTAGAATTCTTCACAAATAGATCTGTAATAATGGAAAGAAAATATTCAAGCCATGAAGCTGGTTTGAGCAAGTAAACTTCAAATTAAGGTTAAATTCTAAATATATTTTAGTAAGCAAAGTTATAATACGTTTTTTTGGAATTTTTCATACTTACAGGTAAATGAGTAAACACTTGAAAGATGCTTCTTAAAAAATTAATAAGATCCATTAAATAACCACTAGCTCTTCCATCTGGCTCAGACATTGTCCAGTCATAATCGGCAAGCTGAACAAATTCATCAATTTTTTGATTAAGTTTGGTATATATTTCTCCTTCTGCTGCATGTCGGGCATCCTGATAAGGGACAAAATAATAAAAAAATAAGAAACAGTTATAGAAGCAGATAATTTTAAAACCTTTCTTGCACGCCCAAGTGGCTCAGTTGGTTAAGCATCCAACCTTGGCTCAGGTCATGATCTCATGGTTTGTGAGTTTGAGCCCCATATCAGGCTCTGCACTGACAATGCTGAGCCTGCTTGCAATTTTCTCTTACTCCCTCTCTCTCTCTCTGCTTCTCCCCCATTCTCTCTCTCTTAAAATAAATAAGTTTTAAAAAGCTTTCTTAAAATTCTAAAATTTATTTTATATTTTTCCTTGATCTAAAACTGTTGGTTTTTATTGGCTATCAGTAGTCTATTTGACTGACATCACTCCCCTCCAACCTCTTTTATAGGGTAGGATAATTTATGAGTTATTAAATCTGAACTGTTCTTACAGCTTTAAGAAAACTCACAGGAGAGACAGAAGGGAAAAAAAGAAGTTGTCAAGAACACAGAAGACACCCCTGTCCACTGACTGAGAACAATAAAGTTGGATGGTCACAGAAGAAATGGAATAGTTTCTGGTGTTTTAAGTTGAAGAAGGAAAAAAAAGAAAAAGAGATAGCTGCTTCTCAGAGGAGGAGAAAAGAAAGGAAGGGAGTGATGCAAAAAACACCAGAGTAAAGATCTCCAAACAGTCTCTCCTCCAACAAGAAACTACAACAAGAAACGAAAAAACTAGCAAACAACAAGAAAACTAGCAAAAATAGTCAAAATCAACTTATCCAGAACTCTGGAAATGAATTTAAACCTTGCAGCAATCCAAGCAATGTTAATGCAAGAGAAACAGCTGTATCTTGGTACGAAAAGGAGCTTTGCAGGGTTTTAATGTGCCCTTATTTCCATTCTTCTTCCCCTGCTCTAGGTCCACAGTATCCTTGAAAGTCAACATCCTACAACTATGGTAAAAACCAGTAGCCGGATAGCCATCAAAGGGAGCAGAATGGGCTTGGAGCTCCTTCAAAACCACATTCCTGGAGAATTATCATTATTTCAACTATCTGATGATTTCCTGGAAGACCCCACTTGCAGGGATGTCTTTTTTTGATTTAAATTGAGGCTTGTCTAGTGCATAAAGCCTTTCCCCTACGACATTTGTTGAAAATAATTAAAGGTAATTGTTTAATATGGCTTATGCCTGAGGGAGTGGATAACAGGGCACACAATCAGCTAACTTTAGCTCAAAAGGAAAACCTGGCACCTGGGTGGCTCAGTTGGTTGAGCATCTGGCTTGGCTCAGGCTGTGATCTCACAGTTCGTTAGTTCAAGCCCCACGTCAGGCTCTGTGCTGACAGACAGCTCAGAGCCTGGAGCCTGCTTCCGGTTCTGTGTCTCCTTCGCTCTCGCCCCTCCCCCTCTCATGCTCTGTCTCTCTCTATATCATAAATAAATAAAACATCTTAAAAAATTAAAATCACCATCCTGCTAATAATGAATAATGGAAAAATGGCCCATAAAGAATATGGACCATGGGCTTGAGAAAATTAAAAGGAGTTTAATTTTTACTACTTCACTTTTTTACATTTTGAACAAATTACTTTTGCAAATCCTATTTTTCATCTATAAAAAGAGAATCATCATCACAACCTTAGAGTGCTGTTTTGAGGAAACTTCTATAATTAATGTAATGTACCTACCATAACTTGGTACCTAATAGGTGCTCAAAAACATGTTTGTTTCCCTACTTCACTAGTGTTGGGCACCTAGTAATACTCAAGATATGTTTATTGAGGAAATTGCTTAGAAACTATTAGCAAATTGGAACCCCAAGCCATCCAAATTGCCCAAATTAGCTTAACTTCTTATGGTTACCTGCATGTAAGGGAGAAAAAACACTGGGTCTTAAACATTCAGAGAATGATTTTTTTAGAACATTCAATGGTAGAGAAATGGAAAAGGGGGTCATATGTAATATGCATTAGCCATGGCAGTGATATATATCTCTTTAACCTAACAGCATTAGGAGCAGATATCCAAGATGGCAAATGCCTAGAGCCCATAGAGCTATGCCACAACATATTTTTATTGATATCATTTAAATGCCAATTTCTCAAACCAATATAAATGTTTATTTAACTCTTTGCATTTTGCCCCAGTGTTCAAAATCAGCCCTCTCTATTTCCTGTCTCACTACCTTTACTGAATCTAAGCAGATGAATATAGATCGTTATAGAGAAGCTAGACTGCTACTTCAGACGGCATCCACATAAGGAAAGCCTGAAATTCGGAACGGTATTAATTATCCCATAATACTCAGCCCACTTCCTTTATATCCTAAAGCAAAGACATTTTGGAGTCTAATTGCTCCTAATCTTTACTATACCTATCTGCATTCAAAATGCTCTACATGATTTTTCAAATATAAATTTTTAAATATAATTTATTGTCAAATTGGTTTCC
Organism: Suricata suricatta; assembly: GCF_006229205.1. Classification (NCBI taxonomy): domain Eukaryota; kingdom Metazoa; phylum Chordata; class Mammalia; order Carnivora; family Herpestidae; genus Suricata; species Suricata suricatta. The sequence continues at coordinate 153,402,153 of NC_043701.1, read as the reverse complement.
ATACAACACTTGTGCTCATCCCCACAAGTGCCCTCCTCCATGCCCATCACCTACTTTCCCCACTCCCCCACCTCCCATCAGCCCTCAGTTTGTTCTCAGTATCTCTATGATTTTTCTTGCTCTTCTGGTATGCCTCCAACACAGGCAGGAAGGGAAAGGGCTGCCTGACGAAACTTTAAAAGCCAACCATCAAGAGACGTCTCTCCTCTAAACTCACAGAGCTAAAGTACCTGGTGAAATTTTATACATTTTATAATAGCTATTCTTTTAAAATTCTAATTTCAACCCACCTTTTTTATTATTTAAAATTCTTTTAAAGTTTATTTATTTGAGAGAGAGAGCGAGAGAGAGAAAGGGAGAGGGAGGGACTAGAGGGACAGAGAGAGAGGGAGAGAAAGAGAAACAGAATCCCAAGGTGGCTCTGCACCGTCAGCACAGAGCATAATGTGGGGGGCGGGGGGTTGAACTCACAAACTGCAAGATCATGACCTGAGTCAAAATCAAGAGTAGGATTTAAAATCAATAATGTACTAGGGCCTCTGGGTGGCTCAGTCAGTGAAGCATCCTACTTAGGCTCAGGTCATGATCTCACAACTTGTTGAGTTCAAGCCCAACATCTGTTCAGCAGAGAGCCTGGAGCCTGCTTCAGATTCTGTCTCCCTCTTTCTCTGCCCCTCCCCTTCTTATGCTGTCTTTCTCAAAAACAGATAAATATTTTAAAAATTTATATTTAAAATCAATGATATACTGGAGGGCCTGAGTTGGTTAAGCATCAGACTCTTGATTTCGGCTCAGGTCATGATCTCACAGTTTATGAGTTTGAGCTCCACGTGGGACTCTGTTCTGTGTAGAGCCTGCTTGGGATTCTCTCTCTCTCCCTCTCTTTCTGGTGCTCCCCTGCTTGTACCCTCTCTCTCTCAAAATAAATAAATATAAAACCTTTTTTAATTAAAAAAATCAATGACATACTTTTTAAAAGTTTATTTATTGAATACTTATTTATTTAAGTAATCTCTACACCCAGTGTGGGACTCAAATGCATGACCCCAAGATCAAGAGTTGCATGTTCTTCCAACGAAGCCAGTCATGTGCCCCAATGATATACTTCTTAATTACCCTTTTTACTACACAGAATTTTATTAAAAGAGTATTATTTCATATTTTCCTGGGTTTTTTAAAGCAATTTGGGACAATTAAAACATTAACCAAAAGTTGAGATGGAGAGAACAACCAAAGATCTAGAAATTTTGAAGTCATGAGGGAAAACGCTGTATTTATGTGAAGAAAGAAAAATTATACAAATGAAACCATTCACATTATAGTGAAATTAATTTATTACAATTATATGCTTTCTGAATAAAGTGATTCAAGCCCACTAATTTTCTGAAAAGGAACTAGGAAAAATAAATGAGCCACAAATGTACTTAATACTTTTTGTTATTATCTAGAGTTCTAATTACAGCTGATCTGTAAAACCACATGGGTTTAGGGGCGCCTGGGTGGCTCAGTCGGTTAAGCCTCCGACTTCAGCTCAGGTCAGATCTCACGTTCGTGGGTTTGAGCCCCGCGTCAGGCTCTGTGCTGATAGCTAGCTCAGAGCCTGGAGCCTGTTTCCGGTTCTGTGTCTCCTTCTCTCTCTGCCCCTCCCCCTCTCATGCTTTGTCTCTCTCTGTATCAAAAATAAATAAAACATTAAAAAATATTTTAAAAAAACCACATGGGTTTAAGCTGCATGGGTCCTTACATATGAATTTTTTTCAATAAATACTCATTAGTACCAGAAATGTATTTTCTCCTTATGATTTTTTTCAACTTTTTCTCTTCTCTAGCTTACTTTATTGTAAGACTATAGTATGTGATACATATACAAAATATGTGTTGCCTGTTATCATAAAGGCTTTCTGTCAACAGTAGGCTGTTAGTAAAGTTTGGGAAAAGTCAAAAGTTACATTTATTTTTGGAATCTCAGACTGGAGTGCCTCAGTCAGTAGACTATGCAAATCTTGATCTTGGGGTCATGAGTTCAAGCCCCTTGTTGGATGTAGAGCTTACTTAAATAAAGAAATTATACACGGATTTTTACCTGTGGGGTGGGAGAGAAGGTCCAGCGTCCCTAACCCCCACATTGTTGAAGGGTCAAATGTAATCTATTTTTCTGAGATGACACCAAGAGCAGGTTCTACTTTTCTCATAAACTATTTGAGTCAAGATAACTTTTCTCAACATAATAAATGTAATTTGGAGCAGGGGTATTTATATTTTTAAAAGATTATTAGTACTTTCCACAGTGTATAATCCAAAGATATCTAAGGCAGTAGGTGGTTGTACTTGTATGAAAGAAAAGTTTCAGACAGTAGTCCTAGGCAAAAACAGGTTTTAAATTTAACACTTGAAAGAGCCTTGCTAAGGGCTAAGGATTCTGCTTGTTTTACAATCCAGGCAAATATAACCATTAGAAAACACATGAACCGTGTGAATTAACTCACTACATTTTATTTTCAAAGAACCAAGAGCAAGCAAAGAAACTGAAATTTTCACTGTATCTCTTCCTGTACTTATACACAAGAATACATTAAATTATTTGATATTTCTAAAAATGATTTCTAATTTTAATTTAGAGACTATTAAGAAAATTAGTTTGGACCTCCTACTTAAGTTCTCCTATTGCTGAAACCAAAATACTCCCAATCCTTAAGACCCCACCAGAAAGCAAGGAACAACTAACTCCTAAATTAAATTTTTTAAGATTTAGCTTAGGGGCACCTTGGTGGTTCAGTCAATTGAACATCGGAGACTGTTTGGGATTCTCCCTCTTAGTCTCTCTCTCTCTCTCAAAAATAAGTAAACTTTAAAAAAAAGACTTAGGGGCCCCTGGGTGGCTCAGTCAGTTAAGCATCCAATTCTTAATGTTTTCAGCTCACTTCATGATCTTACTGTTGGGGAGTTCAAGCCCCATGTGGGGCTCTGCACTGATAGCGTAGGGTCTGCTTGGATTCTCTCTCCCTTGCTCTCTGTCCCTCCCCTGTGTGCATGCACACTCTCTCTCTGTCAAAAATAAATAAACATTAACAAAAAGATTTAGCTTATAAACAAAGCCATTCTTCTGCTCATTAAAGAAACAGTGCCCCATGTACCCCAATGTTCATAGCAGCACTTTCAACACTAGCCAAATCATGGAAAGAGCCTAAATGTCCATCAACTGATGAATGGACCAAGAAGATGTGGTTTATATACACAATGGAATACTGCATGGCAATAAGAAGGAATGAAATCTGGACATTTGTAGCAACGCGGATGGAACTCGAGGGTATTATGCTAAGTGAAATAAGTCAGGCGGAGAAAGACAGATACCATGTGTTTTCACTCACATGTGGAATAGGAGAAACTTAACACAGGATAGGGGTGGGGAAGGGGAAAAATAGTTAAGGAGAGGGAGGGAGGCAAACCATAATAGACTCTTAAAAACTGAGATCAACTGAGGTTGATGGAGGTGGGGGAGAGGGGAAAATGGGTGATGGGCATGGAGGAGGGCACTTGGGATGAGCACTGGGTTATATGGAAACCAACTTGATAATAAACTATATTAAAAAAAGAAACAGTGCCCTCTGGAGGCAGAAATCCAGCACAATTTGAGAACTATTTTTCATTTCAATACATAAGAATTAAATGATATCATACTATCAGTGGTTTTTAACCACAGGAGTGCAACAGAACTACCTGAGGAACTTTTTAAAAATCTACACCTGCACAAACTCCAGTCTAGTCCTCCTGGAACGTAAGCATGTGTGTTTTACATAAAAATTAAGTACTAATAGCTAACCACTTTAGGAAACATCTATGATTTACTATCATCCACTCCCCCTTCCTGGAACAATCCTCAAACATATTTTGCAAAATCACTCTGCCCCCTTCCACAGCTCTGTCTGGTCTAGATCGATCGGACTGAACCTACATCTAGCTCCAAGGATGAATCCTGATGAGTTTAGGTGAATTAGCAATTATCACCCTATTACCCACCGGGTGTTCCATAGTACCTCACAGACGGACCCACTCACTCGTCCTTTAGGTGACAGAGCACGAGGCTGTAAGGATTGGAACTGTGACGGGGCAGCCGTTTTGTGACTAGAAGGAGAGAGCCTACCGCTGCTGGGGCACCACCTGTAGTCTGATGATGAGGCCAAAGCTGCAGAAAGCAGAGCTGGAAGGAGGACAGACGGGGCTCTGGGTGGCATCTGCTGAGCTTCACATGAAATCTTGCATATTCTTGGATTTCCAGTCACATTTAGCTAATACTTTCTCTGTATCATTTAAGGCAGTTTGAGTTGGTTTTCTGTCAGTTGTGTCAATATTCTGTTAACAGCCGGATTAATACAAGTATCTTATTTAAAACATTTTATTCAACATTCTAAAAAAAAGTCACATTTAATATTACTCATTTGGAGCAAGGGAAACATTTCTTGACATTTTTCTGAGCCTTAAAAATTTAAGCCTGAGATAAAGTTGGAACTGTCAAAATGAAGGAGCTATACACTCCCTGGCTAACCTCTTCCTGCTCTAGTTCAAGATGATGATGCTCCAATAATCTATGATCTTGATCTACAAATATTAGTAGTATACACCATCTAACTCATTAGCCACTTTCACGACTGCCACTGTAGACAGAGGGGGGGGGAAAGCAGATACAACTAAACACAGAACCCTATTAGCTAGTTTTGATGGGGAAGGGGTATGATCGGAGAAGTAAAAAAGAAATATAACTACAGATTTTCCAGGAAAGGATGAAAGAAAAATGGTGCTACCACTGTAAAAAAATTAGAGAAACAGAAAGAAAAGCCAATTAAAGAAATTATTATTTTTATTTTTAAATTTTAAAAAATTTTATTATTTATTTTTAAGAGACAGAGACAGGGCAGAGCATGAGCAGGGGAGGGGCAGAGAGAGTGGGAGACAGAGAATCAGAAGCAGGCTCCAGGCTTAGAGCTGTTGGCACAGACCCCAATGCAGGGCTCGAACCCACAAACTATGAGATCATTACCTGAGCCAAAGTTGCATGCTTAACTGACTGAGCCACCTAGGCATCCCTATTTAGGTATTTTAGATGTCAGTGTGATAATCCGGAGAAATTGTTTTATTTTCATATTTGGTACCTAAAATCAATTGAAAAACAAAAAATGATTTGCTTGCTTATACTTCAAATTAACTTAGGGAAATGGCTACTTTTCACCAGATTTTTCTATCATACTATATTATTATGATTAAAAAGCAAAAGTTGTTGGTTTTAGATATGAATTGTACCTTATACCCATGCAAATCATATACTACCACCTGGTAAATAACACCCTAGGTTAAACAAAGCTTGAGATCTGTTCCATAATTGACTAAAAGTCAAATATAAAAAGCCAAGGAAAACTGACATTAATTAGAAGACCATCAGTTTTCATAAAGTTCTAGAAATCTCTAAAACTTTTTCTTCATAAAAGAACACAGTCAACATAAAGAATAAACCAGGGATTCATAATCTCGCAGTTCTAAAGTAAGAAAGTCACAAATAGCATACTATATGTTCCCTTAGAAATACAGGTTACTGTAGGAGTTATAGTTAATTATGCCAAAATAATTTCCATGGAGCAAATCCAAAGAATTTCTTAGAGTAACTAGATTACATATGTCAGCTGAAGCTTATGTTAGCTTTCATACAGAAAGCTACGGCCCAGATGAGAGATAAAAAAGCTGAAAACAGAAATTTAAGGACTGCTTCTAGAATTATATTTTCTCCCAGAATAAACATTCAAAACACAATGAAACCCAAACTGACTTTTAAATAAACTATGCATACTTATTAACATAAAATGAGTAAATGTGATTTTGTATTCCTTCTTCTGAGTCAATGTATTTTAATTTCAGTATCTCTGAACTTTCTGATCTTGAACTTTCTAGCTTCCGTGAAGGGTTTTTCTTAAGTTTATTGACTTATTTTGAGAGAGAGAGAGAAAAAGAGAGAGAAAGCACGAGCAGGGGAGGGGCAGAGAGAGCAAAGAGAGAATCCCAAGTAGGCTCTACTCAGCTAGCACAGAGCCTGATGTGGGGCTGGATCCCATGAACCACGAGATTGTGACCTGAGTCAGAGTCAGACAATCAACTGAGCCACCCAGGTGCCCTTCTGTCAGTGGGTTTATAGCAGTTCCTCCATTCCCTCATCTCTCCTAATTGCAAATGTCTTCCAGATCCAGTCAGGTAATATGAATGAATGTGTGAGACAAGGTGACTGTGGCAGGCAAGATGATTATAAAGCATGAATCTCATCTAAAGGTACTCAAATTCACAACTGTACAAAACCAAATCAAATTATATGCCTACAGGACCGAATTTATATATTATATATACACTGTAATTATTTTTTGCAGTTATTTGCCCTTTTTTAATTAAAAAATTCTAATGGTTAAGAACTATCCCAATTCAGCAGCTAGCACAGTATAAAAGAAATGTATTTTTGCTCAGTAAACATCATTTAGTATTTCCTATTAGGCCAAAACTATGTATAAGTTTAGAAAAAACTTCCAAGCAATTATCACTTTTTCGTAAGAATATGTTTTGGGACACAACCAAAGCCTTACTATCTAAAGTACTAACTTTAGATAGGACAAAACTCTTTTATTTCTTATTCCTTATCAAAGTAGTCTGTCCCAGAGAAACCTATTTCCTTATACGGCCATTTTGCTTTCAGCGGTATGCAGGAAAGGATGATATATGCATACTTCATTTTATTGCACTTTGCAGATACTGCAATTTTTACCAATTAAAGGTTTGTGGTAAACCTGCATCAAGCTAAGTCTAACCACACCATTTTTCCAAAAGCATTTGCTCATTTTGTCTGTCACATGATGATAATTCTCCCAATACTTCAAACTTTTTCATTATTCTAGGTTTTGTGTGATCTTTGATGTTACTATTGTAATTGCCGTGGGGCACCAAAAATGGCCCGCATATAAGTCAGCAATCTTTTTATTATTTATCTATCTATCTATCTATCTATTTATTTTGAGAGGGAGAGAGCACACACTAGTGGGGAAGGGGCAGAGAGGGGAGAGGACAGAAGATCTGAAGCAGGCTCTGTGCTGACAGCATGAGCGGTCAACCATGAGATCATGACCTGAGCCAGTCACTTAACTGACTGACCCACCCAGGTGTTCCAGAAAAACACACTCTTTCCTTTTCTTGTCATACTGAACTAAGTAGGATTTCCATATGATGTTGAAAAGGAATGGCGAGAGGGAGCATCCTTGCCTTGTTCCTTAGTGGGAAAGCTTCAAATTTCTCACCATTAAATATGTTAGCTATAGGGTTTTGTCTTCTTTATCAAGTTAAGAGAAGTTCCTCTCTCTTTCTAGTTTACTGAGAGTTTTTCTCATGAATGGGTGTTGAATTTTGTCATATACTTTTTCCGCATCTATTGATATGATCATTTTCTTTTCTTCTTTAGCTTGTTGATGTGATGGATTATAATAACTGGGTTTAAACAACTTTTTATTGCAGTTGACACATAATGTTATATTAATATCAAGGGAATAACAATGATTTGACAAGTTTACATATTATGTTATGTTCACCACAGTATGGCTACCACCTGTCACTATACAATGCTATTACAATACCACTGTAATTCCCTATGCTGGACTTTTTATCCCTGTGATTTTATTCATGTATCAACTGGTTATTAAATGCTGAGCTAGCCTTGCACGCATGGGATAAATCCCACATGGTCACGATGTAGAATTTCTTTTGTAAACTGTTGGATTCAATGTGATAATACTGTGTTGAGGACTTTTGCACCTATGTTTACTAGAAATAGTAGTCTGCAGTTTCCTTTTCTTGTAATGTCTTTGTCTGGTTTTGGTATTAGGGTAATGCTGGCCTCCCAAAACAAATTTTGAAGTATTCCCTCTGCTCCTATGTGAAAGAGACTGTAAAGAACTGGTATAATTTTTCCTTAACGGTTATTGGAAGGTTATTAATCACTGATTCAATTTCTTTCATAAACATAGACCTATGCAGATTGTCTATTTCTTCTTGTGTGAGTTTTAGCAGATTGTGTCTTTGAAGAAATTGGTTCATTTCATCTACATTTTCAAAACTGTGGGCACAGAGTTGTTAATAATCCTTTACTCTCCCTTTCTCCCTTGACTCACATGTTATTTAGAAATGTGTTGTTTAATCACTAAATATTTGGGGATTTTCCAGTTTAGCTTTCTGTTGATTTCCTATTTAATTCCACTGTGGTCTGAGAGCAGACACTGTATGATTTCTATTCTTTTAAATTTGTTAAGGTGTGTTTTATGGCCTAGAATATGGTTGTCTTGGTGAATGTCCCATGTGAGCTTGGGAAGAATGTATATTCTGCTGTTGTTCAATGAAGTAGTCTATAGATGTCAATTATATCCATGTGATGATGGCGTTATGGGGTTCAACTATGTCCTCACTGATTTTCTGTTTGTTGGATCTGTCCATTTCCGATGGAGGGACGTTGAAGCCTCCAACTATAACAGCAGACTCATTCATTTCTCCTCGATGTTCTATCAGTTTTTGCTTGACATATTTTGATCCTCTGTTCCAAGGCATATATATGGATTCCTATGGATTCTTTATTATTATGTAATGCCTCTCTTTGTCCCTGATAACTTTCTTTGCTCTGAAGTCTGCTCTGTATTAATATGACCACCCACTTTCTTGATTAGTGTTAACATGGTTTTTCTCTATCCATTTAATCTACATGTATTTTTATATTTCAAGTGGGTTTTGTAGATAACATATAGTTAGGTCTTGTTCTATTGATCCATTCTGATGATCTCTGTCTTTTAATTAGTATCTTTAGGCGATTGATGTTTATAGTGATTGTTGATAAAGGTGGATTAGTATTTGCCATATTTGTTACTGTTCCTATTTGTTGCACTTGTTCTTTGTTACTACTTTTGGGTTCTAGTCTTTTTCTGCCTTTTGTGATACTGAATATGTATATGATTCCATTTTTTTCCTTTCTTAACATATCAGTTATGCTTTTTAAAAACTTTTTAGTGTTGCCCTAGGGTTTCCAATATACACTTAAAATTATGCCAAGTCCACTGTCAAATAACACTATTCTCCTCTTATACCATTACTGTCATTCATTTCTCTTATAAACATACATAAGCATACACATACATACACACAAAGCATGCATAATTGAATACACTTATCATTCTGAACAAACTCTTACCTAGGAGATTAAGCATAAGAAAAATAAAAGTTTTTATTTTATCTTCATTTACACTTTCTCTGATGCTTTTCCTTACTTTATGTAGGTCTCAGTTTCCAACCTAGATCATTTTCTTTATCTCTGAAGAAGTTATTTTAACATTTCTTGCAAGGCAAGTCTACTGGCAACAAATGTTCTCAATTTTTGTCTGAGAAGGACTTTCTCCTTCACTTTTGAATGATAATTTCACAGGATATAAAATTCTAGGTTAGTGGGTGTTTTTCTCTCAATACTTTAAATATTTCACTCCATTCTCTTCTTGCTTGCATGATTTACAAAGAGAAGTCAGATGTAATTCTTCTTTTTGTTAACTCTGGGTAAGGTGTTTTTCCCTCCGACTTCTTTCAAGATTCTTTAATTTTGTGCAGTTTGAATATGATATGCCTATGTGTAATATTGGTATTTATCCTGCTTGATGTTCTCTTACGCTTTCCGGATTTATGGTTTAGTGTCTGACATTAATTTGGGGAAATCCTCAGGCAATACTGCATCAAGTATTGTTTCTGTTGCTTTCTCTCTCTTTCTTCTTCTAATATTCCCATTGTGTCTATGTTAGGCCTTTTGTAGTCATCCTACAATTCTTGAATATTCTGTTTATTTTTTTTAAGTATTTTTTTTCTCTTTGCCTTTCTGTTTTGGAAGTTTCTAGTGACATGTGCCCAAGCTCAGAGATTCTTTCTTCAGCGGTGTCTACTAATAAGTGCATGAAAGGCATTCTTCATTTCTGTTATATTGCTTTTGATCTCTACATATTTCTTTAAAAAGTTTTTTTAATGTTTTTATTTATTATTGAGACAGAGAGAAACAGAGCATGAGTGGGGGAGGGGCCGAGAGAGTGGGAGATACAGAATCTGAAGCAGGCTCCAGGCTCTGAGCTGTCAGCACAGAGCCTGATGTGGGGCTTGAAGCCACGAACTGTGAAATCATGACCTGAGCCGAAGTTGGCCGCTTAACCAACTGAGCCACCCACGTGCCCCCGATCTCTAAATATTTCTTTTTGATTGTTTCTTAGATTTTCCAGCTCTCTGCTTACATTATCCATCTGTTCTTTTATGTTGCCTATGTTATCCATTAAAGTCCTTAGCACATTAATTAATCATAGTTTTTAAATAGATTCTTTATCTGATAATTCCAATATCCCTGACATATCTCAAACTGGTTCCAATACTTACTCCAGCTCTTCAAACTGTGCTTTTTGCCCTTTAGTCTCCCATGCAATTTTTTCTTGATAGCTGGACATGATGCACTAGGTGAAAGGAACTGCAATAAATAGTACTTTAGTAATGTGGTGGGAAGGTGTGAGGGGGGAGGAAGTGTTCTATAGTCATGATTAAGGAGACAGGTTTTTAGAAAAATGTTTATATTTAAGTATAGTTGACTGGGTCACAGTCTTTAAGTAAGTTTTGCCCCTTACTGTAAACTTTGCAAGTGCTTCTCATTTCTACTCCTTAGATGGGACCGGATGGCTAGAGCAGGCTAGAGTTGTGTATTTCCCCTCCCTCAACTTGGTGAGGCTCTGATAAAACCCCAATAGTTCAGGCACTGGCACATAGTTTCTTTTGAGGTTAGGTCTTAAGAAGAAAAGAATACTTAAAGAACAGAATGCTCTGGTATATTTCAAAATGGCTCCTTTTTCTTCCCCCTGCTGGAAGCACAAGACCATTATTCTTCAGTCCTCAGTGGGAGAACTTGGTAGAGCTCCAGGAGGTACAACTCACAAAAGTGTGAGCCTTACTATGATGGGGTCCCCCTGGAGTTTCAACTCTGTGACTTGTCCACACTGAACCTCCAGCTATTTATCAATTACTGTTCAGGTTTTCCCAGCTCAATACTGATTCCTAGGGAAGTTTCTGCTCTGTTAAATTATGGTTCTCTGTATTTTCCTGTCTTTCTCCAATTTGGGGGCCAGCAATTAGCCCTATGATCTCACTTCTCTGACAGATCAAGTTTTCTGTTTCTTACTTGTCGGGACACAGTTTGACGACTTCCAAGCTCTTTACATGCCAGACTGGAAACCAGAAGACTGTGTTTACCTCTTAATAATTAATGGAACTATGTATATTTATAATTTTTGCATTTATAAGTTGTGCATATTTACATGTATGTTACATTTAATTTAAAAAGTTTTTAAAAGTCCATGTACCATGCCCTTGCTCTATAGGAAGAGAATTTCAAACTCTTAATCAAAAACAATTTCCCACTGTCACTTTAACCATAATTCTAAAAATACTTTGCTACATAGTCATCAACAGATTGTAAAAAAGCAAATTAGAAAAAGAATCAGAAGCCTATTCCTTCTAGGCATTTACAGCTGAAATCACTGCCAGGTCTCTTCACAGTAGCAGGTTAGAAAAATTCCCCAGAGTAAAGGTTAAAGAGCTCTGACGCCAGAGAAAAAGAACTAGGCCATTTCTCTACTATACAGATTTAAAAGGTAATGTATTCCCATTTTCCCCCTTCATTCTGATGCAAATCTTTTTAGTCAGAAGTCTTAAAAGTAGCTCTCAGTGTGGGTCCAGGTTAATTTCAAACAGCTGAGGTACTGCTTGAGGGCAGGAACTACTTACTTAACGTCTTTTGTATCACTCACAGATTTAGCAAAATGAAAGGCATGCTAACAAGAAAATTTATGTAATATTTCACAAAGTAAGCAAATATGGTAAAAATCAAACACTTTGTGTGTGCATCCGTGCTTTTTGGAGGGGAAACATGGGGATGTGGGTAAAAGAACTTTTAGGTGCTTATTTCCATAATCATTAGTCAACTAAATAGGAATATGTTTGCTAGGGTCACTGGACTGAAAAGAATTAGGCTAAGAGGTTAACTAAGCAATCCATGATAATGTCTGTAATCAAGACTATTTTAATCAGCTCTGTGAAAGAGGCAACGGGCTGACTATTCCCTTGGAATGGAAATTCCCCCTAGGTCACTCAATATTTCACTTTATTATTGATTTAATAATTCTCACTACTGAATTGCTTCCTCATATCAGAGTTTAAGACGAAGTCCTCTGAAACAGACAAAAGGTAGAAATGACAACAGCTCTTATTCTCATATCATAAAACGAAAGGGTTTCCTGAGTTGTGTGAAAAAACATAGAGCTGCACTTGACTTCCTGATTTCCAAGAAAATTCAAGGAGTATTCTATAGCAGTTGTACTTTGAAGTAAATATCAATAATTTAAGGGACCACTGAAATGATGAACCAAAGTGAACATTTCTAAACTCTTCCTCCCAAGAGGCAGATTTGGAAAGTACAGTTCCAAGATCCCTTAATCCCAAAGCATTATGTTCCAGTATCTTTGGTTATTTGATTTATAACTGAAAAGAAAATTTGCTTGAAGATCCCTAGTTATAGCAGATGGCAAGGCAGTTCATGTTTTAATGAAAGTATAGAGTCAGCTTGTTAAATTTAATGTTAACAGTTAAATACGCTTGCAACTCCAATCCTTAGTAAATCTCTTAACAGTGTATGAGTAACACATGGAAAGAAGGGCAGAGAGCAAAAATGAAAAAGAAGACAGACTGTGTGAAATCGAATATAAAAGAAAAGAATTTGTCCTTGGATTAGAAAAATGCACAAAAACTTGTGGACTTTCCTCCCATACTATGGTACTGAATCACATCATACTGTCAAGTGTCTTTTTATAGGTTTTTCTCCTATGAGCTTCTCAAGAGCAGGGATACATTTTTATATTCTCAACACCTAATAGAGTGCCCAGAGCACAGACGATGTACAACAAATGGCACTGTGCTAAGCATCCCCTTTATTTTCATAATAATTGTATGAGGTAGGTAACACATTACTACTCAAATTTATAGAAAAAAAAAACCCAGGAAACATTATAATTAAAGAAAATGCCCAAAGTCACATAACAGTCTAACTCCAGAGAATATTCCCTTAAATACTGCACTATATTATCTGAATAAATGAATGCCTGTTTTGTCCAGTTTCTGTCTCAGTTTTAATAACTAATTAAATTTTTTTAATGTTTATTTATTTTTAAGAGAGAGACAGCATGAGCTGGCAAGGGATAGACAGAGAGGGAGACACAGAATCCAAAGCAGGCTCCAGGCTCTGAGCCATCAGCACAGAGCCTGATGTGGGGCTCGAACTCACAAGCCATGAGATCATGACCTGAGCTGAAGTCAGACGCTTGACTGACTGAGCCACCCAGGTGCCCCTAATAACGAATTTTATCTACTCACTCAGACATCACCTGCATTTGTGCCTTCTGTATCAGGATGACTATATGAGCTCAAAAATCACCAGAAAAATATAAGGTTTGGGGACCAACCAGATAATTTTAGAAGCCAAGAGTCATTTCTAGACTTAAATTTTCAAAGTGTGATTACAATTAACATTAAATTAGTTATTTCTAAATACAAGTATACTAAATTTTTTAAATGTAAATGACTACTATAATTTTAGAAGACAAGCTGGGTAATTTATAATATAGCAAGAGTAGAAACATAAGAACTCTTTAATAAGAAACTTGGGAAGGCCTATGAAGTTAAACTAGCCTGCCTATTTTAAACAGAAAACAAGAGGGATGCCTGGGTGGCTCAGTTGATTAAGTGTCCAACTTCAGCTCAGGCCATGATCTCAAAGTTAATGAGTTCGAGCTCCGCATGGGGCTCTGTGCTGTCAGCTCAGAGCCTGGAGCCTGCTCTGGATTCTGTGTTTCTCTCTCTCTCTCTGCACTTCCCCACTCACACGCTACCTAACTCAAAAATATATAGTTTTAAAAATAATAATAAATAAAGATAAGAGATCAGGAGTGCCTGGACGGCTCAGTCGGTTAAGTGTCCAAATTCTGCTCAGGTCATTATGTCACAGTTTGTGAGTTCAAACCCTGCATCAGGGTGTCTGTGCTGACAGTTCAGAGCCTGAGGCCCACTTCGAATTCTGTATGTGTCTCTCTCTCTGCCTCTCCCCTGCTGACATGCTGTCTCACTCTCAAAAAATAAATAAACAAAAAATTAAAGCAATAAATAAATAAAGATAAGAGATCAGAAAATGGTTTGTATTATTTTAATAAACTATTCAATGAAAAAGGGTATTTTTCTATCACTAGACTATGCCAGTGTCTCATGTATATGATCCCAAATCAATAAAATCATAAAATAGTTTATAAAACAAATTAATGAAATTATTTAATCTTCTATTCGGCTTAAAACAACCATTAATTAATCTTTGGGGATACCCTACAGTATTATACAAACAGAAATTTTCTATCCAGAAAAATGTAGGAATTCAGAAACAAGAAACAAAGTAATATTTATTTTTCCTCATCTCAGAGCCAATAAAGAATGTAAAGTCAATTTTACACTTATCTAATCCATCTCACATTTTTACTTTCCAAACATACACGTATACACATTACATATAAAATGAATTATGGAACTGTGAGATGGTAATAGAAATCCAGGTAGGCTGATTCAGCAATACTGAAAAAGTCTTCAAAACATAAACAAAATGTAATACAGCTCTAGAAAATCAATATATTTTTCTCCATTTTAGAACAGATGTTTAAAATGCCAAAAGGGAACAGACATTTATCTGCTTTCTGTTGACAGTGATTATCTCTAATTTTCAATTGTTTGGAATATAATGGAATCAAGCATATAGTAAAAATTGTCTTTTATCTTTATAAGTTTGCTTATAGTGATGGAAATTAAAACTTTTTGGTTAGATTTTTACATACCTTAAAAGTGGAAAGTCCATAAAGCCTTGTGGTATGAACAGTCTCTTGAGAAATGTTCGTGATGTTAGTTATGAAGTCCTCCAGGTGCCTGCACGCCTGCTCCAGGTGCGCTGTGTTGATGATGATCTGCACGAGCTGGAAAATACAAAATGCGGCTGGTGAGATGCAGGTTGTGTGTACACAAAACCATTCGGTTTTTTAACACGGATTACTACTTCCAGCGGTTGTGCCATTTTTACACAATTACAGCTTTATACAATACAAGGGATTATTTAATTTTAAAAGCCTGTTGCAAATACTATGAACGCTATCACTTCTAAAGAAAAAGAATAACCGAGTCTAACTGCCAGTTGATTTAAAATAACTCTAAAAAGTACTTTTCCAAATTTTATATATTTACCAGGTAAAAAAAGGAGTATTTTCATTTTTCAAGTTAAGTTTGGCAATCATAAATCTACCTGTATATTCTAACATCGTCAACTATCTACCATATTCTCCATGTAAACGTTTTTCCCTCACATGGTTTGAATTTACAGTGACAAAACAAATCTACTTCTACTAATAAATTTAAAATAGAAAGCCAGTTTTATAGGATGATGTTTAGCAATACTTCATAAAATTTTTTTCATATAATGAAACATTTAGCTATTAGTATTTTTTTAAGCTTACCTCTGTTAAACCTATATGAGGTTTTCTAATAAGGTTCAGTAAACAGCTACTCAAAGTTCTGGTCAGCAGTAGATTTGTAGATTTTCTAAGCATATCATCTATTTCTGTTGAGCTAAAAATAAAGATCGATTATTATTTAGGTTTCCACAAAGGTATGCTTAGCTTCCTAAATAATTAAACACAGTTTACTAAGATAATTTCCTCCACCTCATTCTTTTAGACCTTTAAATAAGTTACCCATATTTATTAAATTCCAAAATTCAATTCTGTCACAAAAGGGACATTTTCAATAATGTAGAATGTTCATTTTTGGCATAATTTAAATGTATTTAGTTAACCCCTATAGTAAAACCATGGGGTACTTAGTCTAAGGAAATAATTATTAAATAATGACTCAACTATGGGACACTTGCAAAATTGAGCACTTCAAATACAACCACAGCTGAAATTATTAATTTTTAATGTTTTATTTAGCTTTGAGAAAGAGAGCATGAGTGGGGGAGGGCAGAAACAGAGGGGGATAGAGGGTCCAAAGTGAAGCAGGCTCTGTGTTGGTAGCAATGAGCCTGATATGGGGCTCTTACTTACAAACTGTGAGTGAGATCATGACCTGAGCTAAAATTGGACAGTCATCCAACTGAGCCACCCAGGAGACCCTACAGCTAAAATTATTTTTAAAATGCAAATTGAGAGCTCTTTTTAGATAGAATTAATTACTAGATTTAACTTCAATGTAATTAAGCTATCCATTTCCATTGAGATGTTTTTTAAAGATTCAAAGAAATAAATGTAAGTACATATACGAGTTTTAATTTGGTGCAAAGGAAAAAACCCTCTACAATACTTCTTAACATTCTAAAGATTCCTACACTAGCACTAACAAGCTTTTTATTTTCTAGGGCTTCAATTTAAGTAAATAATGACTTCTTCATATATATAGATAGGTATATATAGCTTTGTTATCAAAACAGATAAGCTGTCTTCGGACCAAGTTTTCTCAGTCTCAGCACCACTGGCATTTTAGGCAAGATAATTCTCTGTTGTGGGGCTGTCCTGTGCTTTGAAGCAGCATCCCTGGCCTCTACCCACTAGATGCAAGCAGCGCCCTTCCCCATAGGTGTGACAGCCCAAAATGTCTCTAGACACTGCCAAATGTCCCCAGGGGGGCAAATTACTCCAACTGAGAACCACTGTCCTAAACATAGACTAAAATTTTAGCAATCTTTTTATTTTATCAAAACATTACTCCTGACGCACAAATATTTACTAGTTTATTTTTTAAACTGCAAAGAGAGAAACATCTGACAACACATAGGTGCTTCTCACTACTACTCCAATGTTTTTAATGCAGTCACTCTTTTCAATACCTGCTAACCCTAATTCTGGCAGACCTAAAAAGAGTATTTCTCTGATTCTTTACAACTAAAATCAAGAGTGCCCAGACACACTACCAGTAGGGCTTCAGGGTTTCTTGGCATCAAAACTCTCAAACAGAAAACACTTTCTAATCTACCAACAGTGTCCTAGAACAATCATTGTATTCACCCTGATAAAAACAGGTGGTTGCCTACTCCTCTGGTTTCTTATCTAACACACTCAAATTATGCTTAAAGACACCCTGAATAGCCTACTTCTCAGATGAAATATAAAATATCCTGAAATACTTAGGCTAGATAACGCCCTTTAACTTCCCTGAACTTCCTTGAATGCTGAGTCAATGTATACTTCTTTCTTAAGCAAAAGTAAAGAAAGAAAACCTATCAGCACCTCTGTCCTATTTGTGCCAACAAGATTTACCTGACAATGACCAGAATTGCCCCCATTACATTTTTATCCCAACTGAGCATTTTTTTTCCTTAACTCCTGGTCTTTTGAGCCTATAACCTGTATTCTTTTTGTACTACCTTTTAAAAAAACATTTCATGCTAATTAAATCTTAATTATAATAAATCTCCTAAAATATTTTACTGCTTATATGCAAACTGAAAGTATCTTAAAGATCATATTAGGTCCAGATGTTTCCTCTGCAACCAAATAGTTGAGACTTTGAAGTCTTTTCATGAAGTCATTTCATTTTCAAGTCCTACTTTTATGCAGGTATAAAAAGAAACCCAAACATTTGTACTACAAAGCTCTAAAGAATCTTCTGGTTCTAAAAATCTAACTCCAAAATGTGTTTATACATAATAAAAGAGCTTTAAATCAAGAAAGGGATTTCCCCCAAAACTTTTTAATGACAAATAAGAAAAAACAAAGGAATTCTAACAGCTCTATTTTAGGTCACAGATGCAAATTTTAAAAATAAAAATGTCAGGGGCACCTGGGTGGCTCAGTCGGTTAAGCCTCCGACTTTGGCTCAGGTCAGATCTCATGTTCATGGGTTCGAGCCCCGTGTCAGGCTCTGTGCTGACAGCTAGCTCAGAGCCTGGAGCCTGCTTCCGGTTCTGTGTCTCCTTCTCTCTCTGCCCCTCCCCCTCTCATGCTCTGTCTCTCTCTGTATCAAAAATAAATAAAACATTAAAAAAATAATAAAAAAAATTAAAATGTCAGAAAGCTGATAATCCATAATAAATTTAGATTTACAGATTTTTAAAGTAACTCTGCTGCATCGGTCTCTGTAGTTTGATCTGGGGATTCATTAACAAAATACAAATAGCCAATGTATGTAGCAAACTTATTTTTTTTTAAATGTAAACATAAAAGTCCTGTTGAATGAATAACTTATGATTATAGTTTATTAGAATGACTAGATATTGAACTTACAAAAGTAACAAATATTTTTATCAAAGATAGAGGGAAAAACTGACAACCTTTTCTATGGTAGCACAGTCTACAACACTGACCTAGAAAGCTAGGAGTCCACATACTGAAAGAGTCAGAACTGAGGTGACAATTCTAGTTCGAGTCCATCACGAGGGAGGCTTTAGGGAAACTTAAACATAATATTACAACTAATGACTTTTATCTGAAGCATATATTCTTAAGCACTGAATTAATTACACTGCCTATGTCCAAATCAGAAATTTAATGTATTTAATAAAAAACAAGATAGGCATAAACTACTGGTGGCTCTCAGACCATTTGAGCTCCGCTACTAAAAACTACCATCGTAATCATTTGTTATTTATCTTCAGTTAATTCTCCTATATATCCATCAGTTTTCAAATGCTAAGTTATATGGTGTATTTTGTGTTATACAGTCCAGAGAACACAGTATCTTTAGTGAGTTTTATGATTCAGGTTAAAAGCTAATGTCTTTAAAATACACCTTTAGAGACTCTGGTATAAGAGGCGGTAGAGTATCACGAAGCTTAAAGCAATGGTTCTTAAAGTTTAGAATGCATCAGAATTATCCAGAGAACTTGGTAAAACCCAGGGCCCCCGCCTCAGTAGGTCTAAGGTGGCATTTCTAACAATCTCCCATGTGATGCTGATGCTGCTGGTCTGGAGACTACACTGTGAGGATCAGTGGCTGGTGAGAAACACATAGCACAGCAGATGCCATGCGATAGTTATTTGTCTTCCTTTCTTTTCTTTTCCTCTCAAACTCATATGTTATTCAGGAACAAAAATTAACAAATTTTTAAAAAATATTTTCAATGTTTTATTTTTGAGAGAGAGAGACAGAGAGAGAGAGACAATGTGAGCTGGGGACGGACCGAGAGAGAGGGAGACACACAATCCGAAGACAGGCTCCAGGCTCTGAGCTAGCTGTCAGCACAGAGCCCAACACGGGGCTCGAACCCACAAACTGTGAGATCATGACCTGAGCCGAAGTCAGATGCTTAACTGACGGAGCCACCAGGCGCTCCAAGAAGTCATTTAAACCATCTCTATTCACAAGAAGCAGTGTAAGACCTAAGGTCAGATAACTTTTACCTTGGCAGAGCACACATTTCTTCCATTTATTTATACGCTCTTTAAATCACAAATCACGTAGCTTACAATAAAAGACACATACAATACAATAAAAACAGCTGTCATTGTTCTGTTTCAGCTTGAAAAACATGTTATACCTGAACTGTCCTCATGCTTTTCTTATGACTTAAAATTCAGAAGAGTTTCACGCTGAAGGATACTTCCTGCTATTCAATGTTCAAATCAAGAATGGATTTCTGAGAGGGAGACTATACAGCCAGCATCACCAGTCTCTCCTCCCGAGTGTACTCACAATTAGATACACATAAGTGACTATAATGCATGGTCCATCTAGGTAGCTGGAACAAGGTGTGGCATAAAGATTAATGTTCTTCTAATATTAACTGACTATTCCTTATATGCCAGACACTTTCTCTGATATGGGAATCTTAAGACCTGCTCCTTCATCCCAGCTCTCAAACTAATGAGCTAGGTCATTCTGGGTGATGGAGCCTCCCTGAGCCTCAGTTTCCTTATCAGCAAAACAGGAATAATATCACATTTCCCATCTCCATAAATGTAGGGTATTGTATTCATCACACCAGATAAATGGCACCCTCTAGTCTAAAGTCATGCTGGCTACAGCTACATGCTACCGACCGTTGCTGTGGCACTCTCCATTACTATGATACCAATTTGCTACCACATTCTTTACATCTACTGATTTTGTTTGAATCCTCATTTTAAACCTAATTAAGGAAAAACAAAGCTATTGAGAATATCAGCTTTTTGACAAGTGAATGACATAAAGGAGGGATATTGTTTAGCTACTGCTACCAACCAATAGAAAAACTAAAATACATAAGATCTAAGCAACTAAAGAAAAAGAAAAAAAGAAGAAATATTGATAAACAAATTTAACAACAAATCCAAGGTATAGCCTTATTTGGACCCTGACTCAAACATACCAACCGTAACAGCCCAAGTGTCCACTGATAGATGAATGGATACAGAAGATGAGGTGTGTGTGTGTGTGTGTGTGT
>NC_043701.1:153366907-153381487 GCF_006229205.1 Suricata suricatta | reverse complement strand
AAAAAAGAGAGAAAGACAACAAACTGATAGTTACTAGAGGCGAGGTGGGTGGGGGGATGGGTGAAATAGATGAAGGGGATTAAGAGTGTACTTAGCATGATGAGCACTGGGAAATGTGTAGAATTGTTGAATCGCTGTATTGTGTACCTTAAACTAATATAACACTGTATGTTAACTATACTAGAATTAAAATTTTAAAACTTAATAAAAAATTTTTAAAGGAATAACAGTAGTAAAGCGTTATTAGCAAACCAACATACCAACAATAAAAAGACACCTGAGGGACAATCAAGAAAACAGTGATATGAACTAGGGAATGGATATTATGGAATACTGCTAATTTTCTTAAGTGTAAAAGTTGAATAATAAAATGCCTTTATTTATTTTAGAAACACATAGTGTT
This sequence comes from Suricata suricatta, assembly GCF_006229205.1. Classification (NCBI taxonomy): domain Eukaryota; kingdom Metazoa; phylum Chordata; class Mammalia; order Carnivora; family Herpestidae; genus Suricata; species Suricata suricatta. Next base: position 153,381,084 of record NC_043701.1, on the reverse strand, counting down.
TCTAGGGGTAAAATGTCATTGTTTCTAGAATGTGCTTTAAAATACTTTGGCAAAAAAAATTAGAAAATATGACAAAATGTTTATTATTGATACAGATGCTGAGAACACAGGAGTTTCATATCCTATTATCTCTATTTGTATGTAAGTTTGAAGATCTACATTAAAAAATATATAACATCAAATTTATAGCAATTTAACCCCAATGTACTAAAATTTATAAGCTTTTCCAATGAGATAACAATCCATTAAAGGATCTAGGCCTGCAAATCAAGTGTTAATGTTTCACAAAAATGGCTATAATGAAGATACATTTATTAGTAAACTTACCTCCGGTGTAGTGACTCTGAAAATTTAAGGCTAGCATAAATAAATTCTTTAACTTGAATGTAAATATGAGGCACTGACTGAGACATAGGAAATTTCTTTGGGAAAGGTTGCTGTAAAAAGAAAAACAAAGTTAATATTGTTTCTGAAATTTTAGAAAAAAATACTCCACTCACCTAAAAATGTAAAATTGCTTTCACACTTGAATAGGAAATAACTGCATCTCAAAGTATACTGTTACATTTCTACATTATGTTTGAGATTTTAAAGAAAGCCAAAATATTTCTGAAGAAAATAAAGTGGCAATTTACCTGTTTCTTAAATCCTATTATCAGACTTCTAAGAAGCAGAGAAAGTATATATCGATACTACACGAGAAGTATCCCCCAGAAGACATCTAGCTGTCTTTGCTTTGCAATCATAATACAAGAGTCAGGTTGGGCATGAAAGTTATGGGCCATCTTCCTGGCTCAGTATCATCAATTAATTCTAAGATTCCCCTCACTCACCTTCAGTGATGGCTTGACACCAACAAGGTATCCATTTCATTCCATAATTCCTATAATACCTTACAGCAGCACAGCCAGTGGTTTACAGAGTGCCTTTTGGCTAAGGTACTTTATCAGCCAAAATCTACTAGCCTCTCAGTCTACTACAAATCTCAGTCTGCGAAGGTAAATTCTCTCCAAGATTTCTACCAAAAGCTTCTATTTATACTTAATGAATTCTAATTTATACTTCCATTTTCACATTTGCTACAACCTAGTTAACCAGTCAAAGTATCTTCACCAAGGTGACTGATGACCTCATAGATGTTAAATCCAACCGACTTTGCCAGCTCTCATGTTGCCTGATTTATCTGAAATATCTGACACAGTTAGTTCCCTCCTGCTTCTTAAATGATCTCTTCTTCCTTGGCATTCATGCCCCACACTGATTTTCCTCTTATTTGTCTACCTTCTTTGTAACTCTCCCTAGTCTGGTCATCTCTTAATTGTTGCTATGCCTTAGGGTTCTAGCCCACATCTTCTTGTCTTGTTTTGTTTTGAGAGAGAGAGAGAGAGAGAGCACACACAGGAGGAGCAGGGAGAGAGGGAAAGGGAGAGAATCTCAAGTAGGTGCCGCATCCCAATGTGGGGCTCAAACTCAAGACCTGTGAGATCATGACCTAAATGGAAATCAACAGTCAGACACTTCACTAACTGAGCCATCCAGGTATCCCACCCTGTACGTCTTCTTACCACACATACTGTCCTTGGATGATCTGGTCTAATCTCATGACTTTGATCATCATGCACCTACCAATACTTCCCAAATCTATAACTCCAGGCTATCTCCTGAAGTCCAAATTCATATATCTAACTGCCACTTGGACACTTCCATTAGGCTGGGACATTTGGAACATACTCAGTAGATCCAATAATGCAGTTATCATCCTTTCCTTCTAAATCTGCTCCTCCAGTTCTTCCTATCTTAGGGAATACTACTCCTCTTTAAGGCTATCATATTTGTCCCCTCTAACTTTATCATCCCTCATATGCAAATAATCACCAACTCCTACTGTTCTCCACATCTAAACATCTCTTATATCATACTCCATGGCTGTGACTCCCACTCAGGTGACCAATCTCTCTTACCAAGATAACAGCAACAGTTCCCTAGCTGGTCCCCCAGCCACCAGTCTTATTCTTATCCAATCCGTTCACCACACGTTAGCCAAAGAGATCTTTCTAACGCACAAATCAGATTATCGTTTTAGAGTTTAAAACACTGTCGTGACTTCTTAATAGCCCTCAAGATAAAGGCTGAACTCCCTAACACTGTTTATAAGGGCTATTATAGTCTGGTCCTTTCTACTTCTTTATCTTCATTTCTTGATTTTTCACCTCTTGTACTTTATCAACCTTGCAATTTATACTACAGAATTACAGCCTTCCTGCATGCTGCTTCCTCGATCTTAAGGGGTGCCAAATTCTGTGAATTTGGTACTTTCATGTTTATCCCTCACTTGACTATATGCTCCTTGACAGCAGAGACAGAAAAACTACCAAATAGCACAATGTTTGGTAGATGAATGGTAAACATCTGAATGAACAAAGGTATTCTTAGATACCTCCAGCAGAAGGAAACTTATAACTGGCTGCTGGTGAAACAGTCATCCATAGCAGTGTCTCTCCAAAACTGCTAGTTTCAACCTTTCCAAATCTAGAGACTCAATCAGGAGTACTACAAAAACCAACCAAAAAGTTGGCATTCTTTAAAATCACCTAATGATAGTGTAAGTGCTAACTCGCCTCCAAGTTACGCTTTACAGAATAATTAACCCAATACTATTTAAAAGGCATTTCAGCTTTAAGAACTATTTTAATGATGTTAAAGACAGAATATAAAGAAGTTCTTGTTTTAGCCATAGTTTAATCAAATTAGCATAGTTATGGCGAAAAGACAGATCTTTGCATATGCGTTCAGTCTTACTTCTTACTCACCTATAATATACACTGAAAACACAATTCATGTTATCTGAAAAACAGTTTTACATCTTTTCTAATACTTTTAAATGAAAATTATATTCAAATTAGGAAAAAACTGAATAAATACACAACCAAGAGAATGTTACTAATTTTATGAGATTTCTTTTTCAGTTTGCACATTTAAATTTTCCAAGTGGGTTTTATTTCAACATTAGTTCTTCATTTTAATAAGTAATATATGAACCAATAAATACAACTTCTAACAAGTTTAATCCTAAGAGACTGCATGTTTTGAAAACACCCTCAAGCAAAGTCAAACTTCCTTTTAACTATAAACCTATTTAGAATAACTTAGTATAACGAGAAAGGACATTAGAGATTATTTACTTCAACATTCTCATTTGATAGATGTGGCACAAATGCATAAATACAGTAAGTCATCTACCCACAAGCCATAGGCAGAGCTGGCATGCGAACCCAGACCAAATCCAATGTTCTTATAGATGCTATAGCCTGAACAAATGTATTACCAGTAACTAAAACAAAATAAAACCAAGCAGAATATTCTGGTCTTTTGTGTGCTTTAGAATACAACTATTATGTATATGCAATGGCAGTCTTAGCTAGAATCTAAAAGGTATGCATTTAATTACTTGGCCCTATATTTAGTGACTATTATACACAATATGCCTAGTTTATATACATACATATATACATATATAAAATAACAAAAATTTAGTCATAGTTCACACAATTCACTGAGAATTTACTACTGTTCATTGTGAAGAAATAACATAGAAAAGGATTAAATTATAAGAAGTTACAAAATAATAAAGAAGAGTAAAGAGAAAAAAAACAGCAATAAAAGTGACAGTAACAGGAAATATGATACCCTTTTCTCAGGAGATCTGATCCTACCCAGAGACACTAATGGGTCCAAGTAGGTGCTGACGTGCATGGATGAACACACATATGCAATCATGTGTATTGCCACAATACTCTACATGCTGGTCTATTTTCTTTCTCTTATCCTGTCTTTTGTTAACACGTCTTGACTAAAAATATATATTCCTATTTCAGGAAAAAAATCTACAGGTGACAATTGCCTTCATACACCCCTATTTAACCAAGATAAACTTTCTGCAGAAGGGTATTTCTAGAAAACACAAAATAAGATCTTCCACAATGATGAACATTTCAGATAAATTCTCCTCTCTTTCTCTAGCATATTCTTCTTCCTATAATGTACCTAACATTTACTTTATCTAATTTGCAATTTATACAATGCTACTAATACCTGTCCTCAAAATGCACCTAACATTTGGGACAACTGCTCCTAGTTTCCCCAGGAAAATCCCTTCTTAACTTCACAAAAACAGTAGTAGGAGTAGGAGTAGTAACATAATCTTTAACAGTTAAAAGGACATAATTGAGTTTCTCATATGACACAATAACAGCTTCAAAAGAAGCTACTCTAACAATGTCAGGTTAATATTATATAGCAATAACTGTCATCAATTTGTTTCAGAACATTTTTAAATTAAAAACTAGCTTATACCTTTTCAAGGTCTGGATCTTGAAAGGGAAATTTACTGATGACTACTTTATATTCTTCTTCATTAACAACAGGGATGGGGCTGTAATTATCTTCTTCAAAAATGTCCCTGTTAAGAAAGACAAGAGAATTGAAAATAGAATATTGAAAATATTTTTTTAATAAACCAAGTACCATAAAAACATTTTAATTAATCAGTTAAAAGTCGAAATAGGAAAGCACTGCCTACTCATCCAGATTCTATAATTCAATACCAAATAAATCTTGTTCCTCAAAATTCACATGCAATCTCTTCTTTCCTCTTGTTTTATATCCTCTCAGCACTTCAGTTTTAGTTTTTTACTCTAGAACAATTCTTAAGATGCACAGTCTAAACAAACTCATTCTCTACAACTAAAAACAAAGCCATGAGTATTCCAATGTATTTCTTGACAGGGACAATTCTCAAATCTTAAGTCTTTTCTCTCTCTTCCCAGGTAGATCGTAAGTACCCTGAAGATGAAAACAAGGCCTTCTATTTAGTCTTTTCAAAATGCTATATTTACAAATGGACCTTTTATATTTAGTAAGGCAAGACAATTAGTACTCATCCAATATCCATATGCTCCCCATGTGCTCACACAGCCCCCTTGCAAACAGGCACAGACATATCACTAGTTTGGGTCACTGGGTTGAGAATGGAAGTGACAGGTGTTGCTTCAGGTCTAAAGCATTTATGAGCTAACTGTGTGACTCTCTCTCCCATGGTGACAGGGGAGACCAGATGCCAAGAATGTGATAACACAAATACAAACAGCCTGGATCTGGGACTATAAGACCCAGCAGGGACTTCTGTGTGAGAAACTAAATGTACCCATCCATGGAGATACCAGGCATTTTTGTTACTATAGCATAATCCAGACTGTCCAAATATACTTGCTGTCTAATCATCAGCTTTCTTTTAATAATTCAGATTGACTAATATTTATTGAGCACTTATTGTTGACAATAATGCATTATACATAATAAAAGAGGTGCAAGGTTTAGAAATAGCACAAAGGAAGAAATGATTTAGTTTATCAGAGTAGGTAGGAGATGACCTCATGAAAAGTTTTATAGAGAAGCTAAGGGCTCTGTAGGGCTTTTAAAGATGAAAAATGAAATAATTCTTTTTTATTATGAAAAAAGATATACTTCTAATGAGAGTATGGAAGAACAGCATTTCAGAAAGATGGAATGTAACAAGCAAAAGCTTAAGGGATAAAAAAGTATGTGTGGGAGGGAGTAAAACCACAGGTAGTGCAGCACTATTAGCGTATCGAGTACACATGAGACACGGTATAAAATGAGGCTGGCCAGATAGACAAACGGAGCCCCCAGATTTTATCCTCTCGGCACTGGAGTACCGTGAATAGGTTTTAGGCAGAGAAATGTCTTCCTTTCTTTTCTTTTCCTATCAAACTCATATGTTATTCAGGAACAAAAATTAAGAAATCTTTTTTTAAATATTTTTAATGTTTTTATTTATTTTTGAGAGAGAGCTACAGAGAGAGAGAGAAAGAGACAATGTGAGCGGGGGATGGTCAGAGAGAGAGGGAGACACACAATCCGAAGACTTTTACATTACATTAAGGTTCCAAGGCTTTAGACTAACCTGAAAATTCCAGCCCATTTCTTAAGCAGTGTTTCATTGTACTGATCTCTTATTTCAAACAAAAGGTCAAAAAGCCGGTTCACTGGAAAACCATAACCCTAAAACACCACACGAGCAGATAAACAAGTCAAATAAGTAAAAACATTCATTAGAGATATACTGGGAATATTGAAGAACTGTTTGAAAGTGATCACTACATCATATTGTATGTCATTCCAACAGCATAAAAATAAGATATCCTTTTGACTTTCTACTAGGTTACATTAGATAAGATTCTAGAAAGACTTCTTGGAAGCTGGAATAATTTTTTCCATTTCTCCTCTCTCTTTTCAGTCTGGATTACATGGTTTGCCTTAAAGAGTATTAAAAGTCAAAACTGGAAAAAAAGTTCAAGATTAGTGATCTGCATCTATAATGATGCCTTGGGAGGTGGTCCCTAAAAAGGATAAAAGAAGAAAAAAGAATATATTTTGTCTGAAACACACTGACTTCATTTGGACCTTCAATTTAAGATTGACTTCATTGGAGAGGGAATATATACATCTATCAAATATACACTCCCCAAAACTTCATTCCTTTCCAAATTCATTGAAATCTTACCCATTTCAGGACCAAATATTTCTGCCCACCTCACAGATTTGTCCTTTTTCCCCTGCAAGGTTTCCCTCTTTTTCATTAGTGATCCTACTCTGCTTACAGGAACTGTTCCATGGATGATCTATTCACCATTGTCTCTAACTTAAACAAGTTCCTTTCCCTTGGCTAACTAAATAGGCTAAATTACTGCCCATGTTTAACCCAAGAAAAATAAGAAAAAACAGTAAGAAAAACAAAAAAACCCTCCCTCACTTTGCTGTGACTGCCAGCTGCCCTGCTTTGTACTCTCTTAATAGTCAAACCTACTACAATCTAATTCCCACTCCTGTTCCTTTATAACTGCTCTCAACAACGTCACAGATTACCTCCTAAATATAAAAGTCAATGATCTCTCACTCTACATTACCTCTCTCTTGAAACTCACCCACTTTGAATTCTGTAACACCACTCACACTCCTTGTTCTCCTTTTATCTATGAACGGTTCTTCCAGTTTTCCTTTATCTCCTCTCTCCATCCTTCAATCTTTTCTTCTAGGTCTCTAGTGTAATCTGAAGTTTGAATCTACTGACTTCAAACACTATTTTCTCTGATTATTCTGAATCTACATCTCTAGTTACACATATAGAAACTCCAAGTATTTAATTCCAACACCTGTTAGACATCTCCAATGAGTCTGCCAGCAAGCAAACACACTCAACTTATCTCTTCCCTTTCCAACTAAACAAAGTGTTTTTCCTATTTCCTATCTCTGCTAATAGTTCTACCATCAATTCAGTTATTAGGAAAGAAATTTGAAAAATATCTAAATGACCTCACACTCAAATATATCTAGTCATTTAACAAATCCTTTTGATTTTACTTCCTTCACAAATCTCTTTCAAATCTATCATTCTTCTCCATGACTTACTGTCTCTTTTCAAGAAGCATCCCCAGTGCCTCTGCTTCATTTCGGTCCTCCATCTCTCTTGCCTAGACCACTGTAAGAGCTTCCTAAACTGAAGTTCCAGCCATCTGTCTCTTTGAGCTCAATCTATTGCCAAGACTCCCAAAACTATCATTTAAAAGTGCAAATCTGATCATGGTATCCCCCAGCATAGAAACTACACAAGGCCTACCAAAGTCCCACAAGACCTGCCATAATCTGGGTCAAACTACCTTGTCAATTTCAGTACCACTATTTGCCCTTCTTTGCTTACACCCATTTTCTTTCTATCACCATACCATCCCTCTATCACCATACTACTTATCTACAGCTGTTTTGTTTCCTTTGTGATTCATGCCCCTTTCTTGATATGTAGAGAACTCATCTTTTAGAAGCCAACTCACACTTCAGTTTTCTATACAGACTTTCCCAATCTAGAATTAAAGTCAGACATTCCACCTTCTGTGAGCCTAAAGGTTTCCAATAATTGTTATATTAGTATGTCTTATATATCTTACCTGTTTAAACTGTAAAGTTCTTGAAGAATTTTTATGTCCCAATTGTCTTACTGATTTTTATGTCTCTATCATTCTATACATCATCTAGCTTCTAGCACATAGTGGGCGCTCAAAAAATGTTAGTAATGAATCATAAATGTTTACTTTTGATTTGCTTAATACAATGTAAGCAGAACTATATATATATACACACACACATACATATATATACATATATATACACACACATATATATACATATATATATATATGCTGGTGTTACTTTTTAATGTTATTGTTTAGTCAGCTTTAAGTAATAAAATGACATATGAAAAAATTTTCCTTAGGGTGGCAAACAGCCAATGTTAAAAACTAAATATTTTGCAATGTTTTCTAGTTTTCATGAAAAGGTCTTCTCCAATTCTTTAGTTAAAAGGTATAACTTGACCACAGTGTATAAGACCTACCTAATACTCAGACTGTCAATTTTCAGGGGGAATCAAAATACTGCAGTATTTCTGAGTAAGTAATAGGAACTGGTTTGTCCTCTTCAATCTTATTTCAAAGCAGTAAGATTAGAAAAGTATACTTACAAGGGTTTATACACCCATCAGTGTTACTTTCTAATGCCTCTATTACCTGAATATTGTCTATTACTCTTCTCTGGTTCTCTAGAGAAATCCTTGGAACCATAGCAAATATTGTAGATTCAGTTGTAGTGAAAGTGCCAGTTCAAGAACAGTTTGTTATGGCTTACCAAGATGTAAGGACTTGCATCAGAATATAAATCAATGAGGCTAACCAACACTGGGAGTCTTGCTACAAAATACATGCCAACTGAGCTAAATTTTATACTTAGTGATGTAGTTGATTTACATTCTGACAGAAGTTCCTTTATGTTATGGATCCATAATGAACAACTGTGGACTGATACCATTTCCAGACCACTGAGTGGTATTCCCACCATGCTTTGAGTAGCAATGCTTTTAGTCATTAAGGTAGCAAAACTTCCTCAAGTTACTTAAGACACCTGAAAAAATTAAGGTGGTCTCCAATAAAACTTACCAAGTTTTTTTTTTGCAGAGAAATCAATATTACAGATATATTTGTCACAAAATTTATGAAAACAAAAAAATCCACATTATCCTGGTGTTACAGTATAAGGCATAGAAATGATACAAGACAATAAAATAATTTACTAAAGGAACTTATAGAATCTTAGGTTTAAGAATAAAGTTGACAACTATTATTCTAGGATGGAAAAACTCTTATGATGAAGCAAATAGTTTAAATTAGCATTTCCCAAAGCATATAATATAAAGCTCTATAACTACAAGATGTCATATGGGGGGGAAAGATTCAAAGGTCAAATATACAGGGAAAATACTGCATAAGCACCTTCCTTTTGGAATCATATGGTATAAATTTGCTCTGAAGAAGCTGTAAGTGGAGAAGTCTGTTTTACTTCACTTATTTCCCAAATGTTTTGATCACAGAACTCTTTTTAAAGTAACATCTATTATCACACTTTGGAAAATGCCAATCTATATTTCACAAAATATTATTCCAACCATATAAATCCCTTAAATTTAAACATGAAAACAATGTAATCAATTCTTGACCATCTGTGATCAAGTAAAATGGACAAGCTTAAAACTTTGATACTGAAAATCATAAAGGCACTGAGTTTTGATACAATTCAGTTTAAATCGTATTTTTAAATTTTTTTTATGTTTTTATTTTATTTTTGAGAGAGAGAGAGAGAGCGAGAGCGCGCGTGCGCACAAGTGGAGAAGGGGCAGAAAGAGACACACAGAATCTGAAGCAGGCTCCAGGCTCTGAGCTGTCAGCACAGAGCCTGATGCAGGGCTCGAACTGATAAACCATGAGATCACAACCTGAGCCAAAATCGGACACTCAACCAACTGAGCCATCCAAGGGCCCCTAAATCTTATTTTTAAAAAGATCAAAAAGCAAGACACAAAGAAGTAAAGTGATTTGTTCATTGTCACAGTACACCTAAAATTAGGAAGTTAATGAGTGGATACAGCTTTCAAATTATGTTTTCTTTTTTTCAATTCAAATTATGTTTTCATACTTATTATCACACTTAAAACAATCTTGAAAACTAATAATAAACCCATTTTCACAAATGAGGATCTAAAGTTTAGAAAACCTATAAACATATAATTAGTCAATAGCAGGAGTGGAATATAAACTCAAAGTCTGTGTGACTTCCTCAGGCAGTGCTTATATCTTCCAATTTCTAATTTTTTTAATGTTTATTTAAGAGTGAGAGAGAGACAGAGACAGAGCATGAGTGGGGGAGGCACAAAGAGAGAAGGAGACAGAGAATCATTAGCAGGCTCCAGGCTCTGAGCTGTCAGCAAAGAGCCTGATGCGGGGCTCAAACCCATGAACCATGAGGTCATGACCTGAGATGAGCCAAAGTCAGACGCCCAACCAATTGAGCTACCCAGGTGCCCCTGTATCCTCTAGTTTCTAGTTCGGGGTTCTTTTCACTATAACATGTACTTTTCTTTTAACTACAAAAATCTTTATCTAAAAAAGAAATACTTTATTCTCTCTGCATGACCAGTATTTTAAAAGATGATAATATTCCCTGCGCTCTGTCAAGCTTTCATAATCAGGAAGGGGGGAGAATGAAAACTCTTGGGTAATAGGGAATATCAATACATAAGCAAACATCTGGTTACTACCATTAATCCATAATAAAATAAATAAGCATGGTCCATATTTTGTATACCTTTAAGTGCTCAAAATAGCCATAAATTGAATGTTATATTATCACCCACCTGCAAAGTATCTGCAAATAATACAATGAGATTCTTCAACTCCAGAACAAGATCAGGATCAGTACAATAAGACTGGGGGAGAGAAATGGAAGGGTGGAAATATAAACAAAAACAAAGATAAACCAGAGTCATTTGGTTAAAAACAAATAAAACCTGAAAAATTTTTCATTTAATATGCCAGACTTACAATAAATTTAAAATCTTAATTATTAGTTAAATCCACAACTGGCTTCCTCTATTCAGTAAAAATTCTTAGGGAAAGGCCATTAACATAATTATTCTTTAATATGTTAGAAAAAGTTATAGTTCATTGGACAAACAAGTGTAAAGAATCTACAATCCTGATAAATAAAAAAGTAGTATACTTATAATCTAAATACTATAGAAGCTAATAACCCTTTAAAATACTTTCAATCCCTATTCTCAATAATAAAATTACAAATAATAGATTACAAAATTTTAAGTATGGGGAGATTTTACTGAAGGTGAACTACTAAAACTATCTTAAGAAAACATCTATAATAAGCAATTATTAGTTTCAACAGTCTTTATAGTACTAGTATATTATTTCCACAAAAGGTGTATTATGAAGTATTTGATCATTTTACTTTTAAGGATAAAAAAATTTCTCATTACATAAAGGTTCATTATTTCAAAAGAGTTTAAATTTTGACAATTGCATATTTTTAAGAAATTTGTAATTATATTACTGCAAACAAATTATAAACATCGAAGAACAAGTCCTATTGAGTTTTAATGGTGGAGTATATTTTGGAAACAAAGAATCTGGAATGATAATTAAAAACCCTTTCTTCACGGTGCTTTTCAGTGATCTAATGAAGAGGTCAGTTGAGACTAATGAGACCAGCTTAATTCTGCATTTTCTATTAATGCTGGACTAAAAGCATCTTGGGAAGCCCCAGTCAGTTACAAAATTACAACCCAGTACAACCAAACAAAAGCCTAACATTACTGCTTCTAAATCTGAGCTGCTACTAATGATACAGAATGAGGGAGGTACAGTTTTCTTCTGACATCATGCGTTTCAGAAGTTCCTGAAGTAAATGAATTAAAAACTTAGTAACATAATTTGGCTGACTTACTGAATGAGCTCTAAGGACAGCAATTATCTTTGAGAGGGCCATGTTCCAAAGTTCATCAGTGTATGCCCTGGTTACTAATCCTTGGGTCACATGTAAAATGTGATCTTCCACCACAAAGAACCTAAAAACAGTAATTACCAACATAACATGTGTTAAAAAAAAAAAAGGTCCAAACAGAAAACAAGCAGTTCTGACATTTAACATAATATAAAAATAGTTATCTCTATATTAGATACATACCCTACAATTTGAGTGAAATATCTTCTATAGCCATCAACTGTTTCATGCTTTAAATGAAAAATAAAAATTAATTTAAACCAGTAAATACCAGTAACATAAAAGTAAGTTCCAAGTCGTTGCAATATTTATTAACAAATATTTATTGACGGTCTACTATATGCTGCATACATTTTTAAGGCATCAGGGTTACACCAGTAAAAACAAAAAGCCCTTACCTTCATGGAACTTGCATTCAAAAGGAGAGAGACAATAAACAAGTTAAGAAGTAAATATAACTTCAAAACCCTCTTTTCAGTAAGCTAGTTCAGGCCACCATAATTTCTCACTTGGGCTATGACATCATTCTCCTACCTAGTTCCCCAGCTTTCAGACTTGCTCCTCACAGTCTATTCTCCAGATAGCTGCCAGGATGATATTTTTCAAAAAGTAATCAGATCATTGTATCTTCTGCTAAAAACCTTCCAATGACTTTATATCTGATTCATAATACAACTCAAACACCTTAAAAATGATCTACAATTTTGTTAATCATTTTAACAAAAGGCATACAGGAAAATATTTGACTTCATTCTTAGAAGTTCATTACATGAAATACTTCATTATTTTAATTACATTCAAATGCTATATTTTGCATATTTCAAAAGTGTGCTCAAAATTTTCAGACATCTGGGTTTTTTTCAGGTTGTAGGGAAAGAAATATTTTTATTTTTCAGCTTTAAAATACTATGATCAGCGAGAATGGAATCTACAAGAGACCATATGTTGGATATTTCTTGATACTTGCTTTATAGCATAGCATATTAGTCACATCTTATAACGCGCCATGTGTGCTTCAAAAGAAGAAACAGGCTTCTATGTGGTTCATTAGAACAAGCCTGTTAAGCAGGTTGTGTATTCTTACTGATAGTTTATCTACTTGGTGTATAAGATACTGAGACATGCTTAAAAGTCAATTATGGATTTCCTATTTATCCTTTTAGTTTTGGCAATCTTGCATTAAATATTTTGAGTCAAAGTTATAGAGTACTTATAGGTTTCAATTACCATTTTTTATCAACACTTAAGACATGAATATTTTATTTATCATTCTAGATTTTTTTATATTATATGAGTATATACTGTTTCCAGTCTTTTACTAATTATTATAGAAACTGCATTATGCATACTTAAATAATCAAACCCTAAAATCAATCAATATTTTTAGTCTTCTGGACAGTTCAGAAAACTGTAGTATAGTTTATTTCAGTAACTCCTACCTCATGTTTATGCTTTTGTTGCTGTGTATTTTAATTCTATCTTGATCTAAAGTCCATAATATTTTATTAACATTATTTTCTATGGCTGACATAGACTCACCCATATATTTATACTTCCTTTGCTATTCATTCCTTCTAGCATCTCATATCTTCCGTTTGGCACCACTTTCCTTTTGCCCAAAGTAGATTTTTTTAGAATTTCCATAGTAAGGGTGTCTAAGTAGCAAACTCTCCTCTTCTTTGTCTGAAAATGTCTATCTTTCCCTTTGTTTCACTGGATATAGAATCCTTGGTTAACAATTATTTTCTTTTAGCATTTAAAATATACCACTGTTTTTATTTCTCATGGGTAAAAACCTGGGGTTGTAGGATAAGGGCATGCTTAACATTGTAACAAACTACCAAACTATTTTCCAAAGTGGCAGCATAGTTTTTATACCAACTCAAAGTGCATGAGGGTTTCCAGTTGCTCCACATCTCACCAGCACTCACTATGATCAATCTTTTTAATTTTAGCCAATCTGGTGGGTATGTAATAGTACCTCATTGTGGTTTTAATTTGCATTTCTCTGATGAAAAATAATATTGAACATCTTTTCATGTGCTTCTCATTTGTATATCTAGTCAAATGTTACTTGGATTTTTTATCCATTAGTTTGTCTTTAATTATTTATAATTATATAAATTCTTGATATATTCTGAATATAAGCCCTTTGTTAGATATGAGTTTCACAAATATTTTCTCCCCATCTGTGTCTTGTC
>NC_043701.1:153314685-153366807 GCF_006229205.1 Suricata suricatta | reverse complement strand
CTTAACATGGGGCTCAAACCCATGACCCCAGATCAAGAGTCACATGCCCTATTGACTGAGCCAGTCAAGTGCCCCCAGACGTCTTTTGGGGTTTTTTTTTGTTTATTTGTTTTTTAATCTCTAGGTCATCCTAATAGTGAGGCTCTAATTCTTTGGAGTCTCGGCTTCACAGGGGGGCTCTTTGTATTCTCATGTCCTCAAAATTCATGCTTTCTCATTCAACAGATGCCTCTAAGATAAAAGCCACAATTAGAGCTTAATTAAACCTATTTGTATTTCTGTCTTCATCTAGGTTTCCCTGTTTTGTTTGTTTTATAGTGGGATATACTGTATAAATTACATACAATAAAACTCACTTTTTCATGCACTGTTTTCACAAACACACTTAGTCATATAATTATCACCATAACTACAGGTAGAGCAATTCCATATTCACTTAGTTTTTCTCCTAACTATACTTTTCTACAAAATCCTCAGTGCATTTAAAAATAATTAAAAATTTTTCTAAATGGTCTATTTATTTTAAAATATTTAGTTATTTTGTCAGTAGAACAATTAATACAAGTACACAGTCTACCATATTGTCAGAAACTATCACTCCCGGATACTTTATCTATCTTCTTGTTTATCTTTTTATTTATTCACTATTTTATTTGTTTACTATCTATCTCTAATAGAATGTAAGCTCATGTAAGGGACTTACCTGTTTTGTTCACTGCTATCCCCTTAGCACCTAAGCCAATTACTGGAAATGGCAGATATTCAATATATATTTGTAGCTGAATGAACGATGATACAAGCTCTGAAGAACTTAAGGCAGGGAAAGGGGAAAGGAGACAATATAACCAATCCTAAGCAGTCACACACTTACCATATTTGACTGGGGTTGCAATACCAGCCTCGCTTGTTTCTTTCTTTGTTTTCGGTAATAATTTTCAAATGTTTCCTCATCACCCTACAATAAAACCCGCAGAGTAATGAAACACAAACATACTACAAAACAAGTAACTTCTTTACCACTAAGAGTCGTTTTAGATTTTCTAACAAATGGAATGTAATAACTGAAGTGGTATTTCATACTGAATGTCAGGAATAAATTTTTGGCTTCATAGTTCAAAAACAGTTACCTTGTTTGTTATCAGGACATTTAGGAAGACTAAATGTAAATTCAAACAATTTAACAGTTGCCAACTTATCATTAAGGTTTTACAGCTTTCTGACTGACCAACTCAAAATATGGCTATCAGTGAGAAGAACTAAATAAAGAAATTAAAAAGTCTCAACTTCTGAAAATAATGTATAAAACCTATATGATCTGGCACCTTCTTCCATCTCCTGCCTCATCTCAGTATATTCAATATAGCATTCTTTTCACTTCCAGACTTGTATAAGCTATTCTTGAAATGTGTGTCCCAGTTCTTTATCTGTATGACTTTTATTTATCCTTCAGGACTATCTATAGATGTCACTTCCTTTAGAAAGCCTCCCTCAACTTCCTGAGGCTTGCTATTATCATGTTATCCCATAGTAATAGGTATATCCATATCATTGCACTTATCAACTGTGCTCTAGCTGTTTTTTTGATGGGGTGGGGGGTGGGCAAGCGAGGGAGAGGGCGAGAGAGAGGGAGAAAGAGAATCTCAAGCAGGCTCCACTCCCAGCACAAAGCCTGACGCAATGCTCCATCCCATGACCATGAGACCATGACCTGAGCTAAAATCCAGAGTCTAATGTTCAACCGACTGAGCCACCCAGACATCCCTGTGCCTTAACTTCTTAATTAGCAGTCTATATGACCATTGTCTAATAGCACCTTCTGTGACGATGAACATTTTCTGTATCTCCACTGTCTTATATGGTAGCCACTAGATAGAAGTGGCCACTGAGCACTTGCAATGTGGCTAGTATTACTGAGACCCTGAATTTTAATTGTTTAATTTCAATTAAATTTAAATAATCACATACAACTAGTAGTTACTATACTAGATAACGGAGATCTATCTTCACTACTTGACTCTGGTCTTTTAGAATACGGTCCTGTCCAACTAGCTGGCCACTGTATCCTTATCACTTGGCACACAATAGGCACATGGTAGGCAATCAATTACTATTTGATGAATAAATGAATGATTAAAATGATATATCCCTTTCTTTTGTCTTCCTCTCTGCTTAAAAGGAGAATCCATCCAGAGTGAGAAGAAGGGACTAGGAATCTATTCCCCCACTCAAGGCTCCAAAGAGAATCCAAAAGAAAAAGAAAATTAACAATAGGGGGAAAGAAAGTCAAAACTCATACTTTTCACTGAAAAAATTTATTTGGTAGTTTTAATATTTAAGTAGTTATAAAAATGGCTCTTTTTTAAAGTTTTTTTTAATGTTTATTTATTTTTGAGAGACAGAGACAGAGCACGAGCTGGGGAGGGGCAGAGAGGGAGACACAGAATCCGAAGCAGGCTCCAGGCTCTGAGCTGTCAGCACAGAGCCTGATGCGGCGCTCAAACTCACAAACCACAAGATCATGACTTGAGTTGAAGTCGGACACTTACCCAACTGAGGCACCCAGTGCCCCAAAAAACTGGCTTTTCTTAATGCTGTACAAAGTAAACTCACAATGCAAAAAATAAGTTTACCTAGGTATCCCCTAGGGCAGTTCTCCCAGTATTTTTGTTCTCAATTAAAAGAATTTAAAAAAAAACTATGGTCCCCTTCATAGTTTTATTTTGGTTAACGAAATTTTTTTCACTATCAGTTTAAATAGATATAAAGGATGCAATTTCAAGTATATGCTAAAACTATTACATTCTCATTTAAACATATCCAATGGTTATCTATAATCATTTAATAAATACATGAACATACTCTTCCTTAACATTTAAAAATATAGTTTGCCTTTTTCTTTTTTAGCTCAAATTTTCAGACTACCATCCTTACAAGTTATTTTCTAATTTAATGTGTTTTTTTTCTAATATCATGTATTTTTTAAAGTAAACTCTACCCCCAATGTGAGGTTCAAACTCATGACCTTGAGATCAAGAGTCACATGCTCTATTGACTTAGACAGCCAGGTCCCGCTCTAATACTATATTTTCTAGTGTAATATATTTTTATTTTTGTTTAATTTCTGAGACAATAAAGATTTAGGCATTAAAGTAGCTTTTTCCTTCTAGGTTGAATTATCATTACAATTAGTACATAATCAATACAATTTAAGTATGTTATAATTTTAGATAACTAATAAAATAAAAACTCAATTTTTATTGGAAATGAGTTTCTTAATATGATGAATGGGGCTTTCCTTTTTTTGCACCTAACAACATACTTTTTAGTAAAAAACTCTGAGCTACAGATTTAGTGTATTTAATTTACTGACAAAATGTCCACCTTAAAACCCAATTAGCAAGGACAGTCCTCACAATCAAACTATTAAGTAAGGCAAGTGTATTCAGTATCTCAGAAAAAAATCTATAATTTCTTGTTCCAATTGAAATAAATATGTTAATATGCATTGTGGAATATATATTATGAAAACCACCGAGAAATAAATTATAAAGTCAAGATTAGGATTATTTAAATCCAGTGTGATTGTTTTATCCATTCATGACTCTTAAAAAGCAAGGTAATAAATCACTTTTCTTTACTTAAATGCTATTTCTCATTACCAAATTTATAATAATGCAATGTAGTATACAGAATTGTAAGTTATTTGCAAAAGGAGGAGTATGATAAAAAAAAATTCATTATGCCTTCAGTAAATATGTGGACATACATAAAATTTTGATGTTCAATTTTAGAAATAAGAAAATAAAACCAAGTATTAAAGTCAGGTATGACACATTAATTTTGTTATATATGGTAGAAACTAATCAGTCTAGCAGTCCGTTTTTATTTTATTTTAATACGAAGTCAAAAATATCACACAATGCGGGGCACCTGGGTGACTCAGTCGGCTGGGAGTCCAACTACGGCTCAGGCCATCATCTCATATCTGTGGATTTGAGCCCCATGCTGACAGCTCAGAGCCTGGAGCCTGCTTCAGATTCTTTGTCTCCCTCTCTTTCTTCCCCTTCCCCCTCCCCATGCTCTGTTTCTCTCTGTCTCAAAAATAAACACTAAAAAAAAAAAAAAAAAAAAAAAAAAAATCACACTATGTAACTACACTTCCACTTATGACAAGATTTGGCAAAATGGATTTCAACAATTTTTCTGAATTACAACTTATATGAATATGAAAGAATGTAACTTCAAAACTTTGGCAGCCCCAGAAAATATTTCAGTTATATTTAAAAGATTCCACTTCACTAACTCATACTATTTTGGCTGTTTTTCTTTACAGCAAATGACTCATCCTAGGGACGAATATTAAGATTAGCCAAAAGCACTGTCTATATTTAAACACATACGACAGTTTTGTATTCAAGTTGTCCTGTGTTCTTGCTTCTGTATTCTCACAGTACTCCCTCTTAAAAGCAATACATTCACTGTCAACAGATGAGGAACAAAAAAATCAGGACCTTAAATGAAAACTGGTCATTATTCCTATGTCATTACGACCTACCACGTATCAGAACTGAGCATATCCCGGGCGCCTGAGTGGTTCAGTCAGTTGAGCGTCCACTCAGGTCATGATCTCACTGCTCGTGGGTTCGAGCCCCTGTGCTGACAGCTCAGAGCCTGGAGACTGCTTCGGATTCTGTGTTTCCCTCTCTCTGCCTCTCCGCCCGCTCCCCCCCCACTTGTACTCTGTCTCTCAAAAATAAGCATTGAAAAAAAAAACCCTAAGAATATCCTACCACAGGACAGAATATGTTTTTTCTAACATGGTTTTCCTTTTCTGCACATAAAAGAAAGACTTATGTGTACACACTCCCTTGATTAACCATTAAAGGAAACTTATTTATTTGGCACATTGGAGGATTTTTACATGACAATGCACAAAGGTAGTATCAGTGAAGGATCAATATAATGGGTATCAGTGAACAACGTGTCTTTCTTTTATAAAGTTAGTGTGGTGACCTCCAAAGATCTCTTGTATAGTCCCATCCCACACTAACCAGGGGTTGAATCTATGTCACCAGAAGGATACAGGAGAAGTAAAGGTATGTCACTTCTGATACTAGATTACAAAAGACATTATGTCTTTCCTCTCAGCCTCCCTCAGACCGCTCACTCTGGGGAAGCCAGGAGGCAGCCTATAGACAGCCCATGTGGCAGGAAACTGAGGCCTTCTGCCAACAGTCATAAAAGAAGCAAATTCCCCAACCCCAGTCAAGCCTTCAGAGGACTACTGCCCTCACTGACATCTTGCCTAGAACCTCATGAGATCTGGAGCCAGAATGGCCCAACTAAGCCACTACCAGATAGCTAACCCTGTGAAGTAACAATTGTTTGTTAGGTGCAGCAATAGATAACTAATAAAATATCTTAGGTAGTTTTTCTAGAAACAGACACCCAATGATACAAAGGAAGCATTCAAAAGGGAGACCATTCAAGAAGTCAGGAAAGCAAGAGAGGGCATGAGAGGAAGCCAATCAAGAATGCCAGATTCAGGAGTCTCTGGATGGCTCAGTCAGTGGAGCATGTGACTCTTGACCTCAGGGTTGCAAGTTTGAGCCCCATGCTGGGTGTTATTTAAAAATAACAAAATCTTTAAAGATTTTTTTCAATGCTTATTTATTTCAGAGAGAGAAAAAGAGAGAGAACATGAGAAGGGAAGGGAGGGGAGGGGGAAAGGCAGAAAGAGAGAGGGTCAGAGGACCCAAAGTAGGCTCTTATGCTGACAGCAGAGAGCCTCATGTGGGGCTCAAACTCACAAACTGTGAGATCAAGAGTCACATGCTGCTGAGTCAAAGTTGGATGCTTAACCGAATGAGCCACCCAGGCTTATTACGATTAATAACAAAATCACAAAAAAAAAATAGTGCTAGATACAGGCAAAAAAAAGTCTTCAAGGACTTAGGGTTCAGCCTAATTCCACAGTAAAACTCCAAAGAATAAATTATACTGCAGAGGGACTTTTTTTTAGGGGAGCAACATGTTCTTTTATTGATGCAGGTACCTCCAGTTACACCAACAACTGATATCCTATGTTTGGTACAGCTTTGTACTCAGAGTTCATCTCAAAATACTAAATATCACAGTGAGGGTATGCATCAAATTGGGAAAATAAAGGCACACTGTCAGGCAGATAACAGAATGGACCACCCAGTTCAGTGCATACTGATGTGAAAGCTCCTTAACACAGGTACAAAAATGTTCTAACACTGTATTCCAAATACATAGTCTAAAGTTTTCAGTCCTTATTTATCTCAATGATAAAAACAAAACAATATGTACTGTCTAGAACATCTGAAAAGTGCAAAAACACTGTAACAATACAGTGTAAAGATCTGTACAGGAGTTAGGATTCAGAGGCACTTCTAGCTGTTAGGAAAAGAGATCCAAGGGGATCTGGGCAGAGCACGGAAAGTAAGAGAAGGTAGGCGGAGGTTCCCAGAAACATCATTTTTAGAAAAAAGCGGAGGATCTAGAAATTCCTTCCTTAAAAATTCTAGCCCAAGACCCTTTGGAAAACCTATAAAACCCCTTAGAGTCTGAGGACAGCAATTCTCACACTACCTTCAGTATTCCTTATTTTAAGAAAAGTGGTCCCTTTACACACAAAATTTAGAACATGGCCAGCTAAGGAAATTCTCTTAGGATTTCTCAAAGCCTCAAAAATGATAAGCTATACTGTGGTTATTATTGGCAGCATTTTCCAATGAGAACCTTTTTCCCCCAGAGTATACCTATTTTCCTTTCATGGAACATAACATTTGTTCAAACAGAGCTTGGAAAATGCTACCTTAAGGATTTTGGACATAGAGTTCTTCGGCTAAAATGGACTTACAACTAAAAACCTAGTCATTGAAATCATATATATTAATGTAAACCTTCTATGATACTCCTTTTATCATTTACTGAGTGCTACAATATACTGCTATGCCAAGCACTTTATTACTTCTATTTACTGTAATATCCAACATAGCTTTATAAATTATTATCCATATTTTGCAAATAAGAAAATCAACTGAAAAGAGTAATTTGCCCAGTTACTCCTAGAAATTAGTAAAATAACAAATGAAAGGAAAGTAATCATAATAATAAAGAGGAATTAGCTTTATCAAATTTTGGTCATAATTTTACTTTTACCAATTTTTGGTCATATATACCAACCAGAAGTTTTCTTGCTAATGATAGCTTATTTACATTTAGAGAATAGTAAAACCTCACTTACACAGTATAAAAGGGAAAAAGTCCTGCCTGAATTAGTCAAAACTGACATCTTTTAAAATGCAGCTTCTTAAATGTATAAATTCTTTATATTGTAAAGATACAAAAACACACAGAGAACTAAAAGTAAGTTACTGAAAATTATAAATCAATAATTACATAACATATATATTCTGAGAGTTTTCATTAGTTTGAATATTTGACTATTTGAATCATAGATTCTTTATGAATAATCACAAAGCTGACTGGAGTCTAAAACTTTCTATCATCTACTGGTTCTCTACCACTAACTTTTGATCATTTTGATAATTTAATTAGGCTTTTGTTTCTTTAATTTTAAATCATGAACAATGAAACATAATACCCAACGTATTATTCTCATGGAAACCACATTGAAATTTCATATAATATCTGTTGGTTCAACATTTTTTTGCACGAGGTATTTAAGACATATTCTTTCCCAGAGAACTTAATGCCTGTTGACATAAGCTCCCAGGATAAAGATATATAAAATAATTTTATTAAACATTTAGTACAGTATTAAAGAGCCAATTACTAACTCAGCAAATGTTTATGTTTATCAGACGCAGTGAAAGGCCCTGGGGAAAGAATAGTAACACTCTCACTATCCTTATACATCATACAGACACACAACAAGGCTAACACAAAGTAACAGAAGTGCCTGCTGGCACTCACTGCAGTTTACTGAGCTCATGGAAAACAGAAAAATTAAGCATTATCAAAGCAAAAAATAATTCTTCTCCACTAAAGCTGAAAACGTGCAGGAAAAAATCTAATTTGAACGGAGTTTTTAAAGAATCAAACCACAACACAGGCCACTTGAACAACTGAGATAGTTAATCAACCTCATCTTGACTAGAAGCCAATATGACCTAGTTTAGAAACAAAACAAAAGGGGAAAAAAAAGAAAAGAAAAAAGATCTTGAGATCAGATAACTGGAGGCCAATTTTTCAATGTTACTATATATAGTAATATAATCTTGATGGAATCTATCCTCTGTTTGCCTCAGGATGTAAATGTAGTTAAATGTATATACCACTACCTGATATTATAAAAGATAAAACAACTAAATTTAAAAAGAATCTGAACAGTTAAAATAATTTTATAATCACATAAACATTTAAAGAATTAGTTCATCATAGAATAGACTAAAAGTATTATTGTTTTTATACAATAGTATAATTTAGGGGTGCCTGAGTGGCTCAGTCGGCTAAGCGTCCGTCTCTTGGTTTTGGCACAGGTCATGATCTCCTGGTTCTTGAGTTCGTGCTGTTAGCATGGAGCCTGCTTGGGATTCTCTCTCTCCCTCTCTTTTTGCTCGTCCCCCACTCATGCACATGTGCACATGTTCTTTCTCAAAATAAATAAACTTTTATAATAAAACAAAAATAACAGTATAATTTATTATAGCTTTACCAAGAAAAAAACTTTTCACAGGTCTATTCAAGAATGCTCAACATACTTGAAACATCACTAATTTGTAAAACAATATGTTTAGATTGATATTGCACTTATCACTTTTATCTCAGCTCATGAGTATACAGAGTTGGTCCTGCTTTTAATAGGGAGCTAAAAGAAAAATTTAAGTTAACTAATGAAGATAATTCTATCCACTCTAACATAATTACCATTCCTTCTCAATTATTTGAATTTTAACTTAATCCAATTTCAGTGAGTAATCCAAACCTCAAAACTCCTTACCTATAAATGCCTTCTGCAGACATATTCAAATATAAATGCCTTCCACAGATACATTCTAAGTGCTGAAAGAAAAAGACCAAAAATTCTATATCTAGCAAAACTACTCATAAAAAGCAGAGAAGAAATTAAAACATTGCCAGATAAACAAAAACTGAGAGCATCTGATGCTAGTCAACCTTCCCTAAAAGAAATACAAAAGGTAGTCCTTGAAGCAAAAATAAAGGACACTGGACAATAACTCTAATCAACATGAAGAAATAAAGAATCCCAGTAAAGGTATAGAGGTAAATACAAAGACAGTATAAACATATTTTTATTTTTATAACTCCATTCTTCTGATTCAGAATACAACTGCATAAATAAATAATTATATTATGGTTTATAATGCATAATAATGTACATAGTATATCAATAATAACACAAAGGAGGAGGAATAATATGAACTAGATTCTTTTAAGGTAGGATGTAAATTATAATCTCCAGGGCAAACACTAAGGAATAGCATATATATTACATGTGTGTACATATATATGTTAACTATTATATATGTTCATTTATATAATTTAGTATATTTATATATAATCAATATACACATATAGCTGTTACTAATATATATGTACACATATAGTTATGTTACTAATATATATGTTTATAGATGTTAAAAGAAATGACAGAATTAAAATGGCTCATGAGAAAATACTTAATGCAAAAGAAAGTATTGGAGGGATAGAACAAAAAAGACATAAGATACATTAAAGCAAATGGTAGGTATAAATTTGACCTTTTCAGTAATTACATTAAATGCAAATGAACTATATGAGGTGTCTGGGTGGCTCAGTCAGTAAGTTAAGCATCTGACTTCAACTCAGGTCATGATCTCACAGTTAATGAGTTTGAGCCCAAGGTCGGGCTCTTCTGTGCTGACAGCTCAGCCTGGATGGAGCCTGCTTCAGATTCTGTGTTTCCCTCTCTCTCTCTGCCCCTCCCCATGTATGCTCTGTGTTTCTCTCTCTCAAAAAATGAATAAACACTAAAATAAAATTAAGAATTAAATTAAAATGAAATAAAATAAAATAAAAGCAAGTGAACTAAATTAAACACTCCAATCAATAGGTAGAAATAGGCAGACTGGATTTTTCAAAATTCATCTATATGCTATCTATAAGAGACACACTTTAGATTCAAAAACACAAAGAGATTGAAAATAAAAGGATGGAAAAATATACCATATCAATAGTAACCAAAAGATAGAGTAGCTACACTAGTATCAGCCAAAATAGACTGTAAGCCAAATACACAAAGAATGACATTTCATAATGAAATAAGGTTAATCCACCATGAAGATATAATAATTACAAACATATATTCACCTAAAAACACAGCCTCAACAATACATGAATGAAAAGTGGCAAAACTAAAGGAAAAATAAATAATTCAATAGTTACAATTGGAGACTTCAATATCACCACTTTCAATAACAAATAGGCAGAAGATCAACAAGTAAAGATTTGAGTAACAGTATTAAATCATTAGACGTAACAGATATCTATAGAATACACCACCCAACATCAGCCAGATACATATTTTTCTCAAGTGCACATGGAACATTCTCCGAGATAAACCATATGTTAGGTCATAAAACAAGCCTCCATAAATTTAAAAGACCTGAAATCATACAAAGTATGGTCTCTGACCATAGTGAGATTAAATTTGGAATTAGTAACAGAAGAACTTTTGGGAACTTCATAGACATATAGAAATGAAACAACACACCCCTAAATGCCTGTTGGGTTAAAGAACAAATAACAAGAAGTTAGAAAATATTTTGAGATGAATGGAAACAAAAACACAACATACCAAAACTCATGGAATGCAGTTAAAGCAGTGGTTAGAAGGAAACTTATAGCTGTAAATGTCTGTATTAAAAAACAAAAAAGATGTCAATCAATAACCTAAACTTCAAACTATGTGAAAGAAGCCAAGATACAAAAGGCCATATTTGCTATGATTCTATCTATATGAAATATCCAGAAGAAGCAAATCTATAGAACTAGAAAGTAATAATGAGTGGTTGCCAGGGACTAGGGGGAGGAGAGACTGAGGAGTGATTGTTAATGGGAAAGAGGTTTCTTTCTTTGGTAATGAAGTGTTCTGGAATTAGTTTATTTATTTTGAGAAGGAGAAACAGAGCAATGAGTAGGACAGGAGAGACAGTATCCCAAGCAGGCTCACACTCAAGAACCATGAGATTGTGACCTGAGCGAAAACCAAGAGTAGGATGCTGAACCGACTGAGGCACTCAGGTGCTCCAATAATGTTATTATTTTTTGAAAGAATAATTGTTTAATCAAAAATGAATACAATGTTGAAGAAGTAAACATACGTAGAAGCAACATATTTAAAAGTAATTGTGAAAAAACTGGTAAAAATATAAGAAGAGTGAAATGAAAGTTTACTATTGTAAGGTTCTTCTACATGAAGTGGTGAATCCCTTGAAAGCAGATTATGATCACTTATAGAAAAAAGTGCTTTACTCACAGGGAATATTTCAAAAATATTTATGCATGAAGATTTACAGTTCACTGAACTTATGGTAAGCCTTTAGAAAAGCAGGCCTAAGGGCACTTGGGTGGCTCAGTCAGTTGGGCATCTGACATCAGCTCAGATCGTGATCTTGCAGTTCGTGAGTTTGAGTCCCACGTCAGGCTCTGTGCTCAGAGCCTGGAGCCTGCTTCAGATTCTGTGTCTCCCTTTCTCTCTCTGCAGTTCCCCTATTCGGACTCTGTCTCTCTTCCTCTCAAAAATAAATGAACACTAAAAAAATTTTTAAACAAGAAAAGCAGGCCTAAAATGCATACATGTTTTTCTTAATATACAAATATTTTTGGGTATGTACATACATATGCGTGCGTGCACACACACACACACACACACACACACACACACACACACAATACACATACAAAAGATACTCACCAAAACAGAATAAATGTGTAAACATCGGTAAACAGGAGAAAAATCAACCAGATCCTGAACAGTTAAGACCTGAGAAATAAAATCACATTTTAAAAATTATCAAACTACTAGCTTACTGCTGGATAATGTAAGTTAAAGACAGACAAGGAGATTCATAGACTTCATACCATAACATTTATCAACTATATACATCATATAGTATTAACACTATGCCTTTTGTTTTGGCTTTTATCAATAGTTCATTCTTTATGTATTAATCATCACTGTTGAATATTTTAGATTATAAGGTGATTAAAGGACAGAGACTATATATCACTAACATGCATGGGAGAAGAGAATATAAAGATTCTCTGAATACTGATTGAGAAAGAACAAAAAAGTAAATTTCAAAAACATTTATTTAATTTCTAGAGACGAATCAGGACACACTAATTCCATATAAAGAATACATTAAACTGTCTTAGTTTATTTGTCTGTACTCAGTACAATATCAGACTCCACTACATATGCCTACATCTCTATACATAGATATACATATGCATATATGTATATATATGCACACTTACATATACATACATATACATGTGTGTACATACACACATACATGGAGATACACACACCTAAATACATATAGTCTCATCCTTAGGCATATAGTAGAAACATACATACATACTGAACATTCCGTTGTTTTCCAGGCACAGAGAAGACCATGGGCATATATTCATATGGTTTATCAGTTAATTAAAAGTTCGTACTATGCCCTGACCACTTCCTGAGAAAAAGAATTTAAAATCTCACTGACAAGACAAACCTCATAAACCATGCTCCTTGTGATATTAACTAAATTTTAAAAAATTCAAAGGAAAGGAAAGAAAGTAGCCTCAACTGAATACTTTGTGTAGAGAATAAGATTAGGAAATAAATTTAGATATAGAGGATGAAATAAATATAGAGGATGAAATAAAGTGAATATTTAAGAATAATTTCAAGTTTTCTAGACATAAAACTTTCTCAAGAACTACAGAACTTTAATCATATTAGAACCATTTTGTCATGTCTTAACATTAATGGGGGGGAGGGGGAGTCTATAGACCAGAATTAATCTAACAACAAGGTCAGCCATCATGAAATTAAAAGTTTGCCATAGATAATTAAAACAAGTGATCACTATAAAAAAAATTACATTTACAATTTTACTTCTAATTATGACAGAACACCCAGGTTCAATTACCTATGGCTTATAAATGTAGCTCATTACAAACTGATCTACATAAATTCACTTTACAAAGATATACAACTCAAAAGAAAAAAGTCATAAAAAAAGAAGGGAAGAAGAAGAGGGAGGGAGAGAGGGGGGGAAAAAGGAAGGAACTCCTGTCACCTCCTCTTCACTCTCATCCTCTTCTTCAAATGCACGTTTCAATTCAACTTCATTTCGTCCTTCTGGAATTCTATCATTGAAGTGCATATTCTTCCCAAATTGTACATGATTCTGCTTCTGCAGAGCAACAGTGAAGGTTTTCTGCTGTTGTGCCTATTTTAGAAAAAGAAAAATTCAGTATATTACAAGATTTAGTATGGTCGGGGCGCCTGGGTGGCTCAGTCGGTTAGGCAGCTGACTTCAGCTCTGGTCATGATCTCACAGTTTGTGGGTTCGAGCCTCGCGTTGGGCTCTGTGCTGACAGCTCAGAGCCTGGAGTCTGCTTCAGATTCTGTGTCTCCCTCTCTCTCTGACCCTCCCCACTCACACTCTGTGTCCCCCTCTCTCAAAAATAAATAAATATTAAAAAAAAATTTTTTTTAAGATTCTGGTCAAAGTCAGTTCAAGAATTTGTTCATATTTTCCCACCTTTTCAATAGGTTTAGGTATAGGACTTTGAGTGATGTCTCATTTTTTATTCATAATTTATGTTCTCACTCTTCTTTCTAGACAGTTGTGTCAGCGTATATGAATATCATTTGAAAAGACCAAGAACCAGTTTTTGGCTTTGCTGATCTTCCCTAATGCATTTTGTTTTCTATTATATTGATTTCTACTCTTGATTATTCCCTTCCATTTTTTTTAAAATTTTATTTTACTATGGTAAGTACACTTAATATAAGATTTACTCTTAATAAATTTTTAAGTATATATGCATTAACTAATATACTAGTATTAATATTAATAATCAAGTACATTGTTGATGATAGGTACAAGGTTGTACAGCAGACCCCCAGAGCTTATTCACTTTGTCTAACTGAAACTTGATGCATGTTGATTAGTAATTCACTTCCCCATTGCCCCAGTTCCTGGCAACCACTATTCCATTCGATGAGTCTATGAATGAACTATTTTAGATACTTCATAGTTTCCCTTTTAAAGACTGTATACTATATACCACTATAAGTATATACCACATTTTCTTAATCCACTAATCTGTCAACAGACATATGTATTGTTTCCACATCTTGGATATTGTGAACAATGATGCAATGAGCACCAGAATGCTAATCTCTCTCAAGATTCTGATTTCAATTCTTTTGGACTGATATCTATCCAGGATTGCTGGATCATATTGTAGTTCTATTTTTAACTTTTTGATTCCTCTCTCCTTCAAAACTTCCTCTCCTCACTCACATTCTCTCTTTCAAAAACAAATATTAAAAATATCAATAACTTTTTGAGGAACCTCCTCAAAATAGCAACTATCCTCTTTTGCATTTCCTCAGCAGTATGCAAAGCTCTGATTTCTTCACACACTTGCCAACATTAGTTGTCTTTTATTTGTTTGATAACAGCAATCATGAGGGGGGGAGGTGATATATCCTATAGTGATTTTGATTTGCATTTCCCTAATAATTAGTGATGTTGAGCATTTTTTCATATACCTGCTGGCAACCTGTATGTCTTCTTTGGAGAACCATCTATTCGCATCCCTAGCTGATTTTTAAAGTGATTAAGGTTTTGTTTGCTATTGAGTTGTATGCAGTCCTTATGTACTGTGGAAAGTAATCCCTAATCACACCTACAGTTTACACCTAGTTTCTCCCATTCCTTGGACTGTCTTTTCAAACTGTTGATTGTTTCCTTTGAGGTGCAGAAACTTCTTAGTTTGGTATAAGCCCACTTGTTTGGTTTTTGTTACCTGTGCTGTTCGGGTCATACTCTTTTATTTTCTTTGAATTTAATTTTTTATGGTTTTTCTAACTCCATGAGATACTTGTGTCACTGATTTCAGCCTTTCTTTCCTAATTTATAAATTTAAGGTTACAAATTTCCCTTAAACAAGACTTTTGCTGCATCCTACAAGTTTTGATTGTCATACTTTCATTATAATTCAAAATATTTTCTGGTTTCAATTGAGTTTCTTCTTTGACCTATGGATTATTTAGAATTTTACTTCTTAATTTCCAAACCCACAGAAATTTTCTACTTATCTATTTTTTACTGATTTTGGGGATAATTCCAATATGGTCAGAGAACATACTCAGTATCACTTCAATCCTTTACATTTACTGACATTTGCTCTATGGACCAGAATATAATCAAGTTTGGTAAATGTACTTTAAAAAATGTATATTCTGAAGTCATGCGAAACAATGTTACATGTGTCAGGGTAACCATATTATTTGAAAGGATTACCTCTTTATTAATTTTGTCTACTGTTCTAGCATTTACTGAGAGAAGTGTATTAATATCCCTCATTATGATTGTCAAGTTGTCTATTTCTTTTAATTCTGACAATTTTTGCTCTATGTATTTTGAGACTATGTTACTATGGAAACAAATTTAGAATTGTTTATTTTCTTGATGAACTGAATCTTTTATCACTACGAAACTTTCGTTCCTTTCTACTAGTAATTATGTCTTAAGGCCTGCTTTGATATTAATACACACACATCAGTTTTTTTAATTGATGTTTGCATGATGTATCTTTTCCATCCCGTTGCTTTTAACCACTCTGTATGTTTATCCGTAAGATATGTCTCCCAGAAGCAGAATAATAGAAATTTTCAAATCCATATCAATTCCCCTTCTAACTTACATATGGTGGTTGTTTTGTACTATTAATTCTGTAAATATGTAAATTCTATGTTTTTGTTTTATACAGCCAATATAATATATGCAATTTTACCCAATATAGTTGCCCTGTTTACTGCAACATCTCTGGGTTTCTAACTGGGATCATTTTCTCTCTGAAAACAGTATTTACTTTATGTAGGTGTGCTAGAAATAAATTCTTTAGGTTTTTATCTGAAAAATATCTTCATCTCCATTTCTTTCTTTTTTTTTTTTTTTTTTTTAAGTAAACATGGGGCCAAGATCATGTCTACCAAGATTGGTCACATGTCATACCAACTGAGACAGCCAGGAGCTCCCATTTCACCTCAATCTCTAAAAGACAAGACATTTTTGCTGGATAAACAATTCTAAGTTAACAGATAAGATTTGTTAACACTTCAGATATATTAGCTTATGGTCTTTTGGCTTCCATTGATTCTGCTGAAAAGTCAGCTATAAATTAGTATTATTACTGCTTTTTTACAGGTAATAAATTTCTCCTTCTAGCAGTTTTTCAAGATTTTTCTTCTTTTCTTTACTTTTCTAACATTTTAGTATTCTATACCTAAGTATGGGATTTTTGTATTTCTCCTGCTTAGAATTCACAACACTTTTTGAATCCATGCCCTTTAAGGTCTATCCATATTGTTTATGTCCATCTCTCTTTCTTCTCCTGTTAGGACTATAATTATACATATATTAAACCTTTCCATCTTATCTAGCAGGTCTTTAAACTCTCTGCTTCCTATCCTGTATCTCTGAGCTTCAATTTGAATATCTTCCTCCGACCTACCTTCTGGTTAATTAATTCTCTCTTCAGCTGTGTCTAAGCTGTTCTGCCAACTATACACTGAGTTCTTAATATGTTCATATATTTTCAGTTTTGAATTTACAGATGGTTTGCTTTATGGTTTTAACTGATCTGCCAAAATTCTCAATCTTGTCTTATAATTCTTTGACTATGCTAACCTTAAAGTCCATGTCTAATAATTCCACTGCTTACAGTCTGTTTTCCATCCTAAACTTTATATGAATTACCAAAGAGTATATTCCTCTTCATTTCATGACTCAAGTTAAATAATAATTCAACTATTTTAATGACCTTTGGTTTGGAATATTATCAGTTGTACAAAAGAATTCCTACTAATTCTTTCTTAAGTGAAAAACCAGCCACATAAAATCTAAAATACCAGAAAAACTAAAAAGATACATGCATGAATGTATATAAAATATGCTGTTTTACTTTCAATTGATTATTGCTAGTGAAAACAAAAGTTTAATTTTCTGAAACCCTAAAGTTACAAGGGACCATTTACTTCCTGAGTTAGCATGTATGTCCATTGGTGGGAGGAATGGTTCACTCTTTGGCCAAAATCCCAACTCTATGAAATATCCACTAACCAACCTCAGAGAAGGAACTATAGTATCAAGTTGTCCAAACTAACTTTGTCAACCATTTTGTTTTCAGAGTATAAATCATTTTTAAAGCATTGTTTCCAAACTGTGTTATATGCAAAACCAGCAGTATCAATGAGTATTTCTTGAGAAAAGGTTCTATACTCAAATAAGTTAAATAAACGTTATATACTGTATCCCTTTCTAAGAGATTTACAATTCATAACTGAAGAAATACGCTTAAAGTTAACTCATATTTCCAAAACTTATTTGACCATTTAGCCCCCTGTTTTCCACTATTGTTAATTAAACATCAGTCAACTCAGAGTGGACTCATCTCTCAAATTAGGGGAAAAAACTACAAGCCTGTTTTCACTTTATAGATTCTCTCTGGGGATGCTTGGGTGGCTCAGTCAGTTAAGCATCTGACTTTGATTCAGGTCATGATCTTGCAGCTCATGAGTTCGAGCCCCACATTGGGCTCTTCTCTGGTGATGTGGGGCCTGCTTAAGATTCTCTCTCTCTCTCTCTCTCTCTCTCTCTCTCTCTCTCTCCCCTGCTCTCTCTGCCCCTTCCCCACTTATGCACTCTCTCTCTCAAAATAAATAAATAAAAAATAAAAAGTTAAAATAGGGAGAAAGTTCATATACTGAATTTTAATTTCCTCTGTCCTGACAACAGAGTTAAGGGTCTGCCTTCGGCTCAGGTCATGATCTCACAGTTCATGAATTTGAGCCCTGCATCAAGCTCTCTGCTGTCAGTGCAGAGCCCACTTCAGATCCTCTGTCCGCCCCCCCCCCCTCTCTCCCCCTCCCCCACTCCTGCATGTGCATGTGCATGCTCTCTCTTTTTCTCTCTCAAAAGTAAATAAACTTGTAAAAAAAAAATAATAAAATAGAATAAAAAACCTTTCTGGAAGCTCTGGCAGGAGAAGGAAGAGAAGGTCGAACCTTCAGTGCACTCTCTGGCTCTCAGCTCAGGTCCTACCCAGTCTACATCCCTCTGCCCCACCCTACCCCACCTCAGGCTTCTCTAAAGTAGCTTCTAACATTTGAGAAAAAAATTAGGAGCACTGTTTTACTTTTATGACACTATGATTATTGGAGTTTTAATTAAGAAATTGTAAGTTATAATTATTTTAAAACTTTTTATTGCTGAAAATTTCAAATATAAACAGATTAATACAATGAAATCCCAAGTACACATCCCCTACCTTCAACAATTAATATTTATACATTCTTGTTTCATCTATATATCTCTACCCATTCACTACACACACACACATTTTACAACTTCCTCTGGGGTCAGATTTATATATGCTGAAATGTATAGACCATACACTGAACAGTTTTGACAAGTGGATGCACTTTTATCATGAGACAGAACGTTTCTATCTCCCCAGAAAGTTCCTTCATGTCCCTTCCCATGCACTTTCCCTTAGCAGAGGCAACCATTGCTCTGATTTTTTTAATGTTTTATTTTACTTTTGAGAGAGCTGGAGAGCATGCACAAGGAAGTTGGGGGCAGGGCAGAGAGAGAGGGGGACATAAGGATCTGAAGGAGAGCCTGATGTGGGGCTTGAACTCCTGAACCATGAGATCATGACCTGAGCTAAAGTCAGACACTTAACCCACTGAGTCACCCAGGTGCCCCATGATTTTTTTCACTTTAATCTCTCCTGCTTTACAACTACAATATAAATGGAATCCCACAATGTGCTTTTTTGTGTCCAGCTTAATGTCTGGGAGATTAATATTTGTTTTTGTACATTTCAGTAATTCCATTCCTTTTTATTGCTAAGTAATACTCTTTTATATTTTTATACAGCACAATTTGTGTATCCAGTCCCCTGTTGATGCCTGTTTGGGTTGTTTCCAGTTTGAGGCTAATCATGAACAAAGTTGCTGTGAACATCACAAGGACATGTTTTCATTTCTTATTGGTATTATCTAGAAGAACTGTTGATTCAAAAGGTAGATACATTAACTTTATAACTGCCAAATCTTGTCTACTATGTTTTCTTTTTCTTTTTGAGCTGGAGGAATAGTCAATTCAAAGATAATACTTTTAAAGAGACAGCAATTTAAAATCTTAGGATAAAAGGAATCCCATTAGCTAAAGTTCAGCTCATTTTACAGCAAATTTGTCTGCTGGCACAAGTCAATATTATACCACATACATGGGAAGATTCCCAGGAGAAAAGTTGGTGAGTCAAGTTAGACTGACTTTACTTAAATACAGAATGACTGCAAACTAAAGAAAATACTGATTAAATCCATTCCAAGCAAGATTCAGGAAAAATAAAGGGTTAAACTGAACAAAAATAAGCATTTTACGTAACTAAAAAAGTAAACTTTGGATATATTCTATAACTTAGACCACTGAATAACATTAAATTTAAATTTTCCTTTTTATTCTCACCTGTTTCATTGCTGTTTCACCTATTTTGTCAGAATGTTTTCGAATGCTTTCCAAAAAGTCTTTGAGATCAGACATGGAAATTTCTTTAATATCCTCACGGAGTTTAGGAAGATTTTCTATCATTAGCTGACAAAACCGGTATTGACTAACCCGGGGAAAATATACATTCTCTAACTGTTCCATAGTTTTTAGAGCAGAATAATACCTGTGAAAGATTAAAAAGAAAACTCTATAAAAAGTTATTACATTAATTTTACAAATTTACAACTGTACAAAATAATCAGTCCAAACACTCCAATCAAAAAGGGCACAGTTACAGTTAAAATAAGAAAAATGAATATTTATTTCTATTTACAAACACAAACTATAAACCTCATGAACAGCTTTGGAGGCTAAAAACTCATGACTTACACCACCATCCAGCTTCCTTATTTCATTTCATCTAAATCTGTAACACCATAAGCAGTATCATAGTCATCACAGAACTTTAAATGTACAACTTTAAAAAGTTTCAAAAATTTTAATTAGAATATTTAATTATTTGACATGTGCTTTCATAATATCGCTCCCATCCATGTACCATAACATTGAAAAAGATTTAATTCAAATGAAAGTAAAACATATATTAACTTTTTAAAAAATTTTACACTATTTAAAGTACTTTGTAATAATAATAGGCATCATAAAAAACAAGTAAAAAACGACAGAGTGACTTATTTCCAATTCAACAAATATATACTGAATGACACAGTAGGTATGCAGTAATTACTAAAATACAGCCTCTGCCGCAGAGAAACTGCAATGTATTTTCATATACACACTTTAGTTTTCTCCAGTCTTCTATGAGGTAGATGTCTATGGCAGATACTACTATTAATACTCTATAGATGAGAAACTGAAACACAAAGAGTATATAATTCGGCCAGGATATTATAATTAATTGGTAGAGAAAACAAAACTGTCAGTTTCCTACAATAATATTCACCACCAACATCTACCGAAAGTAGGAAGAGGGAGTTTTTTAAATTAATCAAATAATATTTGATACTTTCCCACTGATTTGGATAATAAAAATGAGGAAAGGCACTATCTAGAGAACAAAAAAAGTAGAGATGCCTGGGGGGCTCACTCGGCTGAGCATCCCAATTGCAGCTCAGGTCATGATTTCACGGCTCACTGAATCCAAGCACCGAGTCAGGCTCTGTGCTGATGGCTCAGAGTCTGGAACCTGCTTCAGATTCTGTGTCTCTGTCTCTCTGCTCCTCCCCCACTCATGCTCTGTTTCTGTTTATCTCTCTCTCAAAAATAAATAAATATTTAAAAAATTTTTAATTCTATTTAAAGATATTGGTTAATCTCTAGCCTATATTCCTAAAGATAGAGAGTATATTTTGCAAACTGTCACAAAATCTACCACAAGTTTAAAAATTAGATGACTAATTTTAGTCTTGGTTATTTAAAATCATTAGAATTGGTATAAACAAAACATACATTTGGTCAGAAATGAACATATTTAGGTGATGACATAGGTGGGAGAGATGCAATTACAATGATTTTGAAAATACCTAAGACATTACAGATTTAAATGAAGTAAAATGATGAACAGTATATCTTTTGAGTAAAGTAACATTTTATATACAACAGATTAGCCAATACTCCAAAGTGTACTATTTGATTCTGCCCTATTTCCTGACTGGATGTGAATTAGCTATGCTCCAAAAGTATTCACTCTACAACAACTAGGCTTTCTGAAAATTCATGGTAATGCTAATGAAACTATTACCAAGAGTTTTTGAGACATCCGAAGACACAATCAACTGACTTCATAAAACAGTTGTGCCTTCCTTCATGCTTCTATACCTCTGACCTCCCATCCCACGCTTCCCTGTGTCACTGAACCCTGTGGCCTTCCTAGCACCCACATGCACAACCCAGAAATGTAAGCAGTTAATGCTAGTGGGTTAAATCCTTAACTAATGAGAAAAGGAAGCCAGAAGATAAATTCTCCTTTCTTCCTCCTGGATGAAATGTTCTGATTTACAATAATTTATATAAACTCCCAAAGTCCTTTGAAATTGATCAACATGAAGCACTGGCTAACTCAATACCTCAACCTCCTATTGTGCTCCCAGGTATACTATCTCATCTCCCTTTCCCTTAACTCTGCTTCTCAGCTTCCCTAGGATTATTCTCCCAAAAAAGTGGTTAAAATATGAGGTTATACCTCAGGCTTTGCTTGCTGGGAAATCCAAGCTAAGACACACAGAAAGGATATAGTCTCAGGCAGAGAACAGAAACCAAAGACCAGACCCTGAATCCCTTCTAAAATTTAGCCACAAATCTCTTAAGCTTTATATTCTTAAGTGCAAATAAAAATTCCATAATAGATTACCATTTCTCTCTCAGCATATAGGATGCTGTTTAAAAAAAATTATAACAGTAATCCATAACCACTGGAAAAATACAAAAACTATAAAGGGAAAAATAAAAAACACCACCTGATGCTACCACATAGTAATTACCTCAATTTTGCCCAAATTACTTCTGGTCATATATCTACAACAATTCCAGATCTGTATGCTCACATCCTATTTAAAACTATATCATGGAGATTATCTTTAAAATTATTCTAGAACAGATTAATACCTACTTGTAAATCAACTGTAATAATGTAGTGAGGTCCTCATTATTGTCATTTTAGTCTCTGATTTACCAAAATAAATTTCCCCTTATATTAAACCTCTACCAAGATGTCTGCTTTTCTAAGTATGAGACATTAAAAAAAAAGTGTCATTTTTAAAGGGAAAACATGTGAATACTCTAATGGTTCTCCAGCCCACTGGGTACAAATTATGTCACTGTTCGTACTTTATTTGCCTTCCCCTGAGTACTTCCAGCTCACCAAAGTTTGAACTATTATAGAAGTTGTTACTTAAGCATCTACTATTCTAAATACAATATCCTACATATAAGAAAAAATTATAAGATACATAAATAAGTAGAAAAATGTGATCCTAGAGTAAAAGAAAAAAATACATAAAAGAAAATTTAAAGAACCAAAGGGAAAATAGACATACCACAACAGTTGAAACTTAATACCCTTTTCTTACCCCTGATAAAACTGGCCAACAAAAAAACACTAAGGAAAAAGAAAATCTGAACTATTCTAACACTAACACGACCTAACTGGTATTTCTAGAACATTAAAGCCACAACTGCAAAATACACAGTCTCTTTAAGCACACATGAAATATTCACCAAGACAGATGATATGCTGGGTCACTAAACAAGTCTCAATAAATGTCAAAGGTCTGAAATCATATAGAGTATGTTAACTCACCCCATAGTATTAAACTAGAAATTAATAATAAAGATCAAAATATATCCTAAAAATCTTCCAAATACTTGAAAAGTAAACAATACACTTGTAAATAACCCAAAAGCCAAAAGTTAAAAAAAGGAAAATAAAAAAATATTTTAAACTAAAAGAGAGTAAAAACAATATTTCAAAAGCTGTGGAGTGCAAATAAAGCAGTTCTCAGAGGAAAATGTGTAACTTTAAATGTCTGGAATAAAAAAGAAAGGCATAAAATCACTGTTGTTAATTTCCACTCTCTGAAGACAGAAAAAGAACAAATTAAACTCCAAGTATAACAATGGAAATAATAAAAACAAAAATAGAAATCAAAGAAAAAATAAACTCAAATATTAAATCTTTGAAAATATCCACAAAATAGGTGCCTGGATGGCTCAGTCAGTTGAGCGTCCAACTCTTGATTTTGGCTAGGGCATGATCCCAGAGTCATGAGATCAAGGCCTACGCAGTTTCTGGCTCCACGCCCAAGTTGGACTCCAAGCTGGGTGTGTAGCCTGAAGATTCTCTCTCCTTCTCTCTCTGTCCCTCCCCAAGCATGTGTGAGAGATCCCTCTTTGTCTCTCTTTCTCTCTCCCCCCCTAAAAAAAAGAAAAAGAAGAAAACATCCATAAAATTGATAAGCCTCATGTCATACAAATAAATAAATCAAGGGGAAAAATACAAATTACTAACACTGGAAATGACAAAGATCAACTTTTCTACCAATCCTACAGACATTAAAAGGATAAAAGTTTAGGCTAATCAACTCAACAACTCAGATAAAGTAGTCAGTCCCTGACAAAACATTAGCTATGAAAACTGACTCAAGAAGAAATACAAAAGCCTTAACAGCTTAACATCTACTAAAGTAATGGGATTCATATCAAAAGTTTGCCAGCTGGCCTTTGTTAAGAATATAACACTCAGGGCTTATTTCAAACTGGTTACTTTTTTCTTTCTCTCTTGGTATTTTTCTGTGATCTTCACTGTGAGTCTCTGATACAGCTCCTGAAGCTAAAACTCATTAAAGAGAAGTGGACTTCCGGGCCCCTCCAAATTTTAATCTCTGAAGCCAGTACATGCTCAATCATCTTTAAATGTTCCTACCAAGCTCCAACAGTGGCTTCTGCTCTCAGTAAACTGTGATAGTCTCTATGCAGCTGTCTCTCCAATTGGGGTGTAGCAGACTGCCCTATGGTCTCAGTTTTCCAAAGGATCAAATAAAAAAGTTTTTTTTTAACTTTCAGTTTAACTTCTTGTAAAGACAGGAATGATTACTTCAAAGCTCTTTACATGTCAGACCAGAAACTAGAAGTTCCTTATAGTCATTCTTTTTTCCTTTTTATTTTTAATTTGTAAAACTCTTTATATATTGTGGTTATGAGTCCTGTCACACACACAAAAAAACCTTGCTAATGTTTTCTCCTACTCTGTGGCTTGCCTACCAATTTTCTTAGAAGTGTCTTTTGATGAATAAACATTTTTATTTGAAGTCCAGTTTTTAATTTGGTATAGTAGCTTCTTGTATTCCTTCTTTTTCTAAATTTTTTTGTGTTTTATTTATTTTTGAAAGGCAGAAAGAGACAGCATGAGAAGGGGAGGGTCAGAGAGAGAGGGAGACACAGAATCTGAAGCAGGCTCCAGGCTCTGAGCTACTTGTCAGCACAGAGCCCGATGGGGGACTCGAACCCACAAACCGTGAGATCATGACCTGAGTCAAAGCTGGACGCTTAAATGACTGAGCCACCCAGACACCCCGTGTATTCCTTCTAAAAAAATCTTTGCTTACCCCACTGTTGTGAAGAGACACATCTACATTTTCTTATAGAAGCTCTACGATTCTAAGAGGAGAACAAACACAAGACCCAACTATATGTTGCATAAAAGAAATACTTTAAATATAAAAACACAGAAATTAAAAGTAAAGGGATGGAAAAAGATATAGTATGCTAACACTAATCAAAAGAACACTGAAGTAGCTATAATAATTTCAGATAAAGCAGCCTTCAGAGCAAGGAAACTTATGAGATAGAAGCATTATATAATGATAAAATGATCAATCTTTAAAAAGACATAACAATCCTTAATATGAATGTGCCTAATAACAGAGTGTCAAAATATGTGAATAGGTGAAAACTGACAGAACAGCAAGGAAGACAAATAAATTCACTAATATAGTTCAAGACTTCAAAACTCCTCTAATAGTAACTGCCAGATCCAGCAGGCAGAAATTTAGTTAAGGATATGACTGAATTGAAGAGCATTATCAATCAACTAGGCTTCGCGGACATTTACAGAATATACTTCATCCAACAATAGAATATATATTCTGCTCAAGCTCACCTAGAACATTCACCAATATAGGCCATATTCTGGGCTACAAAACACACCTTAAATTTAAAAGAATACATATCATACAAAACTAACATCATACTTTAATGGTGAGAAATGTAATGTTTCTCCCCATGAGATCAGAAACAGGCAAGGATGTTCCTCCTCATCACTCGTATTTAACCATCATACTGATACTCGTTAATAATTCAATAAGAAAAGAAACGAATTTGAAATTAAAAACACACTACCATTTACTTTAGCACCAAAAAAAAAGAATTACGTATAAATCTAACCAAATATATACAAGATCTATATGAAAAAAAACACAAAACTCTGATAAAAGAAATCAAAGAAAATCTAAATAAATGGAGAGATATTCCATGTTCATGAATGGATTTCATAATAATTAACTCATAATGGATCACAGACATAAATGTAAAACACAAAACTCTAGAAAATAACACAGGAAAAAATCTAAGTAACCTTGGGTTTGGCAATGAGTTTTCAGAAACACCACCAAAGCATGATCCATGTAAAAAAAATAATAACACCTTAATATTAAGTTTTAATATTAAAATTAAATTTAATATCATTAATTTTAATTAAAGTTAATACCTTCTGTTCTAAAAAGACATTGTTAAGAGACTAAAAAGATAAGCTACAGAAAGGGAAAAGATTTTCAAAAAACATATCTGATAAAGAATTAGTATTAAAAAATATACAAAAAAACACTTAAAAATCAACAATAAGAAAACCATCAACCATATTTAAAAGTGCACAGGGGGAAATAAAATGGGGGGTGGCACCTGGGTGGCTCAGTCAGGTGAGCAACTGATTTCAGCCAGGTCATGATATCACGGTGCATGAGTTCAAGCCCTGTGTCAGGCTCTGTGCTGACAGCTCAGCAGGCTGCTTCAGATTTTGTGTCTCCCTCTCTCTCTGCCCCTCCTCAGCTCACACTCATGCAAGAAACTGTGAGGGAGAGGAAGGTATATGGAAATTCTATATTTTCTGCTTAGTATGTCTCTAAACCTGGGGCACCTGGGTGGCTCAGTGAGTTAAGCATCAGACTTCAGCTCAGGTCATGATCTCACAGTTCATGGGTTTGAGCCCTGCATCAGGCTCCATGCTGACAGCTCAGAGCCTAGAGCCTGCTTGATATTCTGTGTCTCCCTCTATCTTTCTACTCCTCCCCTGCTCAGGTTCTCTCTCTCTCTCTCTCTGAAATAAATAAACATTAAAAAAATTTTTAATATGTCTCTAAACCAAAAATTATAAGCAAGGGACTTGAACAAACATTTTATAAAAGAAAATCACAAATGAATAGCAAATGAAAAGACATTCAACATCAGTCATCAGAGAAATGTAAATTGACACCACACTGAGTCATCATTTTATATGTACCAAAATGGCTCATCTAGAACAGACTTACAATATTGTATGTTGTCAAGGATGTGCAGTATCTAAAATTCTCATTGCTGATGGGAGTACGAAATGGTACAACCATATAGAAAAACACTTAGTGGTTTCTTATAAAAGATAGCTTACATCTACACTACCCAGCAATTCTACTCCTATGCATATATTAAAGAGAAATATAAACATCTGCCTACAAAAAAAACTTGTACACTGATTTTATGATAGCCTTATTCAACACCTCCAAACTACAAGCAACACAAATACCCACCAACTGGTAAATGGGTAAACAAATTCTTAGAACTGGATACTAGTTAGCACTGAAAAGAAACAAACAATTGGTATATGCAATAATACAGATGAATCTCAAAACACTTGGAGTGAAAGG
Organism: Suricata suricatta; assembly: GCF_006229205.1. Classification (NCBI taxonomy): domain Eukaryota; kingdom Metazoa; phylum Chordata; class Mammalia; order Carnivora; family Herpestidae; genus Suricata; species Suricata suricatta. The sequence goes on along the minus strand of NC_043701.1, from coordinate 153,339,488 downwards.
TACTGGACAAGAAAAAAATATATATATTCTATGATTCCATTTATATCAATTCTGAGAAAAGGTTAAACTAACCATTGGTGACAAATCATACAGTAGTTATCTCTGGAGGAGGGAGTAGGAATCAATTAGAAAGGGGCATGAAAAGGTGATGGAAGAGCTCTAAATCTTGTTGGGGTAATGACTGGAAGAGAGTATAAAAAAAGTTTTCGGAGTAGAAATAATGTTCAAATCTTAATCTTGTTGGTTATAAATAAAGGTGTATTTGCTTTTTAAAAATTCATGGAAATACAGGGGGTCCTGGGTGGCTCAGTCAGTTTAGCATCAGCCTTCAGCTCAGGTCATGATTTCATAGTTCATGACTTTGATACCCACATCGGGCTCTCTGCTGTCAGCATAGAGTCTGCTTTGGATTCTCCTTCCCCTTCTCTCTCTGCCCCTGCCCCATTCACATACACTCTCTCTTAAATATAAATAAACTTAGGGGCGCCTGGCTGGCTCAGTCGCTTAAGCCTCCGACTTCGGCTCAGGTCAGATCTCACGTTCGTGGGTTCAAGCCCCATGTCAGGCTCTGTGCTGACAGCTAGCTCAGAGCCTGGAGCCTGCTTCCAGTTCTGTGTCTCCTTCTCTCTCTGCCCCTCCCCCTCTCATGCTCTGTCTCTCTCTGTATCAAAAATAAATAAAACATTAAAAAAATATATATATAAATAAACTTAAAATATATAACTCATGGGCTACAGACTTATGATTTGTGTATTTGGGTCTAAAAAACTGCTAAGCAAAAAACTTTAAAAAATAAAAAAGTGCACAAAGGAGTAAATATTTTACAACAAATGTGACAGAAAAGAGGCCAATCCTCAAAATATGCAAAGATTTTAAGCCTGTTTCAGACATGTTGAACTTGAAATAGTAGAATATCCATGTGAAAAGATTCAACAAGAATCACAGATGTCAAAACCAAGCTCAAGATTCAAGCTTTGGGAATCATCAGAATACAAATCCAGATGTTTTTTAACAAATGTGAAGTGGTATTAACAAAAAACATTTTTTAAATATATTTTGAAGCTCAAACCAAGTATATCTGTGGCCACTTTGATTCTATAGGTCACTAATTTGGAACCTCTAATGATCACTAGGAATAATATCTGCTCACAACCTTTATTATCCCATAATGGATATTTATCCTGACAAAAATATAACAGGGCACTAGAAGTGGGGTCCTAAGTATCTAGTGTGATGGCAGCCTGAATATATGCTTTTTACCTTGACTCTTTCTTGAAATTCCAATTAAGTTAACATGAAAAAAAAATTTTTTTAAAGCATAAGCCCACACAGATGAAAAGAAAAGGAGAAGAAAGAACAATAAAATTTTAGAATGTTGACAGCTGGTGGACATGTGGTAAAAAACTAAGGATATCTCAGAAAACTAAATTCTAAGTCAATAGGTGATATTGATATTGATATTCTAGAGAATATTTCCTAGAATTTCCAAAAATGTCAAGAATTGATAGGAATTCCACTATTTATGGAAGGAGTGAAAGGAAGGCTGAAGTAAGGAATACTGGTGGAAGATCTGTTTAAGAAGCAAACCCCACTTAGTTATCTGAGCAACTATCTTTCCCCATTTTGGCAAAATACTAAAGAGACTAAAACAGATCATCTCTGAATAGGGGAATACCACCCAAGGTTAAGGGCAACAGTACTGATCTGAAAACAAGAAGATTTACAGAGCTTATATATACCAAATGCCCTCTTTACCAACTAAGATCCCAGAATGCTGGCAGTCAGATCTTTACCCTCCAGACAAGAGACAGGAAAAGTCTCCTGGAGGCAATCTCAGCAGCCCCAGAAGAAATAACTCCCAGATATTAACATCAAAGGCTCACCAACTAAACAGCCCAGCTAGATAATCTCACAATGAAATTCACAATTGACAAATCCCACCCACAAAGCCAGAGCTTCCAATCAGCTATGTCTACTGAAATTAAACATGAACTGTCAACCAAGGAATTATCAAATCTGAGAAACACCTCTACCAACAAAGTCAGAGACTAAAAACAAACAAAGATGGGGGGAGGGGACTCTGTGGAAACAGACTATATGCAAGGAGATATACAAACAATAGATCTAAAATCTCAGAGGTAAGTCAAAATACTGTAAGCAATGAATCAAGAACAGGTTAAGAAAAGAAAAGAAAGAAAAAAAAGAGAAAGAAATAAGAAAGGAAGGAAGGAAGGAAGGTAGGAAGGAAGGAAGGAAGAGGGGCGAGAGGAGGAAAGGAAGAAAAGAAAAAGTAAAAAACTTAAAAAAGGGGGCGCCTGGGTGGCTCAGTCGGTTAAGACTCCGACTTCGGCTCAGGTCAGATCTCACGTTCGTGGGTTCGAGCCCCGCATCAGGCTCTGTGCTGACAGCTAGCTCAGAGCCTGGAGCCTGTTTCCGGTTCTGTGTCTCCCTCTCTCTCTGCCCCTCCCCCTCTCATGCTCTGTCTCTCTCTCTATCAAAAATAAATAAAAAAACACATTAAAAAAATTAAAAAAAAAACTTTAAAAAGTACAAAGAAATATTTGGAGATCAAAAAACAGTCCTTAGAAATTAAAAATCAGAGAGCAGAAATGAAATAAAATCAGCATTATTTTTAGGAGATAAAATGAAAAAATATCCTAGAAGTAGAGCGAAGAGTAAAAAAAAATAAATAAAAATTGTTAAAGAAGAGTAAAGAAAATAAGAGGACCAATCTAGAAAACTAAACATCACTATCTGTCCTAGAATCAAGAAAACAGAAAGAGAGGGGTGTTTGGGTGGCTCAGTGGGTTAAACGTCCAACCAGCTCAGGGGATGATCTCACAGTTTGTGGGTTTGAGCCCTGCATGGGGTTCTGTGCCAACAGCTCAGAGCCTGGAGTCTGCTTTGGAGTCTGTGTCTCCCTCTCTCTCTCTGCCCCTTTCCTACTCATACTCTGTCTCTTTCTCTCTCTGTCTCAAAAATGAATAAATGTTAAAAAATTTTTTTAAAGAAAACAGAAATAATTCAAGAAAATTTCCTAGATCTTAAAGACATTATCAAATCAAAGGACAGTTTCCAGATTAAATTCCAGACAGGTTCACCAAGTACCCACTACAATGGAAGTAAACAGACCCACATCAAAGCACATCATCAGGAAATTACAGACCACAGAAGAGATGATTATTCTAAAAGAAAAAAAAAGGTAGATCACAAACTAAAGAAATCAGAATCAAACTTCTCAACGGCAACCCTGGAAGCTATAGGGCATGAGAGGTACACGTGGGGGAGGGGGTAATAAGCCCACCGAGCAAGCAGATCTGTTTCTAAATACCTTTACTAAAAGGAACTAGGGTACCTTAGGGGCACCTGGGTGGCTCAGGCAGTTAAGCGTCCAACTTTGGCTCAGGTCATGATCTCATGGTTCATGGGTTAGAGCCCCGTGTTGGGCTCTGTGCTGACAGCACAACCTGCTTCAGATTCTGTGTCTCCATCTCTCTCTGCCCCTCCCACACTTATACTCTGTCTCTCTCTCAAAAATAAATAAACATTAAAAAAAAAAAAAAGCAACTGGGGTACCTTGGAAAATGGTTATTTTAGGTCTCGGAAAAGAAAAAGTGAGCCTGGAACATGTGTGATGAACAAGAAAGTACTCAGAGACAAAGGAGGACACAGAAATTGGATTGAGAGGTTCCTCTATCCAAACGTGGGACAATTTGAGCATCAGAAAGAAAGACATACAGACAGACAGACAGAAAGAAAGAAAGAAAGAAAAGATTAGAACACATTTATTTTCTTTTTTAAGGTTTATTTATGTTTGAGAGAGAAAGAGCAAGCGAGCATGAGTAGGGGAGGGGCAGACAGAGAAGAAAACAGAGGATCCAAAGAGGACTGTGCATTGACAGCAGTGTGCCCAATACAAGAGTGGAACTCATGACTGAGCCAAAGTCAGATATTCAACTGACTGAATGACCCAAGTGTCCTAAGACATTTATTTTATTTTTTTTAAATCCTTGAGTCCACAGTAATAATCAGAAAAAGAAGGAAAAAAAAATAAAGAGGTAATAAAAAGGAAGACCTAAAAAAAAAAAAAGGAAAAAGAAAAGTTCTTTATATTAAAAAAGATACATAATAAATGTCAAAGGAATAATAAAATTATAAAAATCACCATTTTGAAATAATAGAATTATAAAAAGTCACCATTTTGTAATCCCAATATAATAACTAATTAAAGCAAGAATCCAAAAACCTATGGGTGAAAGGTTGTTAAGGAAATAGGACTCAAAATATTATCCCACAGATTACTTAGTAAATGCAAAGAGAAAAAGATACCTTTCAAGTGATCTAGTAGTCATCCTCTTAACCAAATGATCAAATTTAGCATAACCTAGAGATAATCTAACAGTATATGCTTTCTGATTTCACAGAGTGAGCAATACACAATATCGCTTATGTCATACTCACGCCAAAAACATTTCATCTGACTCTAATCATGAGAAAATAAACAAATCCAAAATGTCCTGGTCTACAAGACAACTGACCTGGACCCTTTCGTGAAAAACACAGAAAAGCAGGAAGACTGTTCCAGATGAAAGGGACAAAAAAGTACATACCAACCAATGTTTCAGAAAAGAAAAGAAGATATAAGACATCTGGGTAGAAAATGGGGGAACCTGAATATAAATATTAGATTATAGGGGCGCCTGCATGGCTCAGTCAGTTAAGTACCCCACTTCAGCTCAGGTCATGATCTCACAGTCCATGAGTTTGAGCCCCGCATCGGACTCTGTGTTAACAGCTCAGAGCCTGGAGCCTGCTTCAGATTCTGTGTCTCCCCCGCTATCTCTCTGCCCCTCCCCTGCTCATGCTCTGTCTCTCTCAAAAATAAACATTTAAAAAAATTTAAATATTAGATTATATTTTGAAAAAATATACAATGCTCCAAATTGGAAAACAGTTGAAGAAACAATAAAAGTAAGTTATTTAAAGACATAAATACAAATATCAAAATAATCTTAAAAGAGTTTGTAAAAGGTTCTACTCCTAGCAAGGAGGAGTGATGAATGGAAGTAGGGAAGATGATACCTGTTCTTCTGCAACAGACACACAGAACTATTATCTGGACCTTTAAAATATGAGGAGGTACAACTTCAATAGAAAAAGAGAATATATTAATTATATATATAAAATAAAAGACTTTCAGGATGGTTTATGGTTCATGTATTAAGAAGGAAAAAATCATTCTATTAATGAGTATCAATTGGCAAAGGCCAATAAAACTCAGTATTTAGCACTATAAAGCAGGACATACACAGATCTTGGAGTATAGATTTATATATAATGTACTGTGATAATTAAGCAGTTATTAATAAACAGAGGAAATCACTACTTCCCTAGTCCAAATGTGGAATATTCTCATTTATTCTGTTATTTTAAAATTGTTCATCTTTAAACATTATAGCTAATGATTCTATGGCAATCAATAAAGTACTTCAAATTATTTTTCATTTGTCCTGTATTCATTTGTGTTAGAATACAGAACATGACCTACACTAGCCTAGATTGTCAAAATATAACTATCTATACACTGCTTCTGTTGAGGTCCCACAATGCACACTTAGCCTTTGATTATATGCAATGTTAACACAGAAGCTCATCAATAGTTTCACTCCTGTTGTCTATTTGTCCTTCATCAATATTGTCATTCTTTGAGGTCACTTATAAAGGACAAGGATCCACAAATAAATGGCTAAGAATTGTTTTATTAGATGCTATCCTGACAGGAAAAATTGGATGAAAAAGAATAAAGGTAGAAAGCAAAACTTCCCGTGACTCACTATAATTTATACAGTTTATACATGCTTTAATAGAAAAATAAAAGATTCCTTTTAAAAATAGGAAAAAGCAACTCACCGTTTTGCACTCATCTGTTCTTTTAGCTTACTGTACATTTCCAGCACTGCATTAAAAAATAACTTATTTTAGATTTCAAAATAAAAAAAAAGAGATGAAAAAATTAAAGGGAAGAGCCTATTATAAATTCATTAATTTTCTCTATATCTGAATTCAGGGTTATATTTCCAAATAAAATTTTATACTTTAAGTAAATAAAAAACATTTTAATGTCTACATATATTGGACATTATTTATACACAGTATCTGGAATCTGGAACACTTCCATATGCTTACACCTATAATTGAGACATTAACCAACTAATAATTATCATATTCAGAAACGTATATATCTTCCCTATGGTGTAATTGGAAATTTGGACTTTAGTTACTCAAGAAACAAAATTGAGACTGATTTTGATTCAATATATCAAATATTACTCATACCAAAAATACTGCACACAACTGTTATATAGCTCATTAAATAAAAATTTACACCAAATTGACATATAAAAAAACCCTTAAAAGTTTACAGCAAAGACTAAATTATAATACAATCATAAATAAATATAACAAAGCAACTTTGTTTTATCATTTCGATTATAGACTCAGAAATGCAATCGTTCAATAAAAATTGTTATAAGCTTCAGCAAGAAGCATTCAGCATTGCCACCAAAAAGTTTTTAATGCCACTATTCAGATTACCGTTTATCCTTAGTAGAATTTCAAAGTATAAAGTGAGCAAATTATTACTGACTCATCAAGCCAGCTCACATTCTCACAGACCACAAAGAACACATTTTTTCCAGATTTTCTATTTTGGCTACTTCCCACAGGTCTTCAAGTTCATAGAAGACATTGTTCACTTGCCTGAAATCCATTAACACCACAATGGTGGCAACAACACCTTAACCCTGTGGACCCTATGTAAATCTCTATCACAGCCCCTATATTGTAATGAGGTATTTCTCACATTTTCCAACCAAAGCATTACAGTGAACACACAACCTGGGATAAAGCCTAAAACTGCTGCTACAAGTATAAACTTTCTTTGAAGTCTCCTGTTTTATTTCAACAATTCATGCAACTTGCTTATCTATTTTATGTTATTTCCATATAAAAATAATGCTCTCCTCAAAAATAATCAAGTAAAACTAAAGTACCAGGAAAATGCATTGTTTACGCTATGATTTCTTATACCCTGTCATACTCCTAATCCAAGGAGGAGTTAGGCAATTGTACAATAATTAATAGCTTACTTGTCTTTATTCACATTAGATTGTAGGATCCTTCAGAACTGGCAATGTGTCATTTTCAAATTTATACTTCCAATATCTACCATAATGGCTGACACAAGTATTTACAACGGATAATTAGATAGCAGGCTAATGGAGGAAAGGAGGCAGTTCTCAATGTGGCGATTAGGAACACAATGTTTACATAAACTCAATTCGCCTGTCCAGCCTTGAACACAAAGACAGTAGCAGTAACAAAAGTCTAATCTGTACTTCCCCTTATTTCACTCTAAGTAGCCCCAGAGGGGAACAAGCTGAATTCAGCTCTTTCTCATTCTATCAGTACCCAAATTTTTAGACTTATTACCATTCAGGGACAAAACAATCAAACTTAGAGACTATCTTCATGGCTACTTCAGTGTATGTGATGGTGGCAAAGAGGTATTATTAAACATTACTACAAGGAAGTAGGTTCTCAACACTGAAACTGAACATAATAAGCAGACATGTGATTTATTCAAACTTAATGTGCAAGCATCCAGAGATTAAACTGAGTAGAATTTTAGTGATTCTAAAAAAAAGAGAGAAAAGCTATTCTCACAAAGTCAGAAAACAATGTGTTTTAACTAATAAAATCTGACAGTTTTGGGGCACCTGGGTGGCTCAGTTGGTTAAGCGTCTGACTTCAGCTCAGGTCATGATCTTGCGGTTCTTGAGTTCAAGCCCCACATCAGGCTCTGTGTTGTCAGCTCAGAACCTGGAGCCTGTTTCAGATTCTGTGTCAACCTCTTTCTCTGCGTTCCCCTGTCCCACACTTTGTGTCTCTCTCCCTCTCCCTTTCAAAAATTAACATTAAAAAATATTTAATAAAATGAAATCTGAGAGTTTTAACATAATTTGTGTTTGAAGGTAATTTTATATTATATAAATATTATACAAAACATCTCATTCTATTCCCCAGGGTATAAGGTTCAGGTTCCTTCCTAAAAAAAAAATTTAAAAGATGGGACTCTAAGATGGATTCAGCTTACTATATGAAAAAAAGAGGACATACACATGCTTCCTTTTGTTTGAACAGGATACATCAGGGGAAAGAAAATACTGGTTAGTTTCTTCAGAATTATTTGATGTCCCAGTAATATTTGAGCTGTAACAGAGAGATCAAAAACTCAGAAACCTAAAAAGTTAGTCTTTCCAAAATACAGGAGTAAAGGCAAGACCAAAGAAGGCAGAAAACCTAGCACTTTTTGATGTTTTCTTATTGTATCAGTGAAATGAGATCATGAGCAAGCAAAAACCAACATGCTTAAATGACAAACAGAAAACAGCGGAAAACCAGTTATAAAAAACTAGGCAAATTAGGAAAAGGCAAAGAAATATAATGAAAGACACTCTCCTCCATGGGAAAGCATTCTGAGGAAAAACAAAGCGGTGGGAGGGGGGTGAGGGACAAAGGACAAACTAGGCGGGAGGAAATGGGAGCGGTATAGGTTTTTCTAGGAACCTGATGTGACAGATCGTCAAACAGGGGCTTTATAAGATAAGAAGACCATGAAAATTCAAGGGCTAAAATGGACAAGGAAGATAACCATGAGCTTTTGGGGGCAATCACCAAATAATCTGTGATTCCCATAATGAATAATGACCACACACTATCATTAGATTATAACTACCAAACCAAGCATTACACTTATCTCACCTGGAAGACATAACTGCAATTTTTCTACTACCGTTGTAATATTCCTCTGCTGAATTCTACATCGAATAATATCTTCTGTTTGGACTATCACCTTAGAAAAGAAGAAATGTTCATATTTTTAACCAAACAGTTAAACTGCATCCACAAATTGAATATGCAAGAAACATATCATATTCTCACCTCCTTTCCAGCATCTTGAAATTTTCGGTTGGTATCAGTAACTTGCACCTTAAAAATAATTTCACCTTAGTTAGACAAATATGCATAAAACTGCCCTGATATAACTGCTCACCCTTGTAATCAGATCATGCTTCATGAGAAACTTAGAACAAAGAAATGCAAATTCAAATTAACTCTACAGCTTGAACTTGAACTTTTGATTGAAAAGGGCTTTTGTTAACTTCAATTACTTATGACAGTTCTTTTTAACAGATTCTGTGGCAAACTTCTCAAATTTAATCTAGATTTTTGAACTTTACTTGCTTCTCTAAGTCTGTCAAACAATTCAAATCACTGACCCAATTGACCACTGGTCCCTTTTTGATAACTTCAATGAGGTCTATGTGCCATTCATTGTCTGTAGGAAATGGTGATTGCATTTTATGGTAATTAAACATTCATACTTTGCTGAATGCAAACACTGGGTGGTTGATTAACATCAAACACGAAATCTCAATCCATAGCAACATTTTAATGCTGCAGGTGCAGACAAAGCTCAACCTCAAATTTTCCCACATATTAAGTGACTCATTAGGTCATCATCGTAAGGAAGCACATTCTAGTTTATTAAAAATCTCATTAATTTCTGAACAAAGATGCTCAGTGACCTCATTGATGCTGTATTTGGTCTCTTGTTATCTGAATATCCTTTATATAATGGTTTTTTAATCATAACCTTTGGTGAACCAAGGTCATTTTATCTGCTAAATTCTCCAAATGTAAAGAAAGATAAATAGGCCAATTCCTAGAACTAAATATTTTGTATTCTGAGTAAACAAATCCAGATCTCATTTAATAAATGTTTTTGCTTTGTGGCAGAAAATGCAGACCAACTTTTAAAAAATTATGCTTTGCTATCAAACTAAGTTTCAATATTATTAAGTAATTTTGAGAACATAATCACAGCAAGTTTTTAAAGGTTTTTAGAGGATAGCTTTTATAATTATTGTACTAATTGTCATTTTTAAAATTCTAAAACTGCAAATGAGGCCTTTCATTGTACGAATTCTTTTAGTTCATTTCCTTGCATGGAAAGAAATCCTGTTAAGTCAATGCATTACTTGCTTTACAAAAAAGAGATTACTCCTGTCATTAGCATGACAACTATGTTAATAGAGCATAAAGAGCATTCCCAAATATACACACTGACTCACTTCTTGAAAACAGTACATTTAATAATGATTTGTACATATGCCCTACAAATACTTGAGTAATTTAATTAGAGCAAAGGTAAGGAGAATTTTTTAAATAAGTTTCTTTTTTTTAAGTTTATTTATATATTTTAAGGAGAGCTGGGGTGCAGAAGCAGGGAAGGAGCAGAAAGAAAGAAAAGAGAGGATCCCACGCAGGCTCCACCCAGCAGCGTGGAGCCCCCATGCGGGACTCAGGCCCAGGAACCATGAGATCACGACCTGAGCTGAAACCAAGAGTCAGATGCTTAACTGACTGAACCATCCAGGCACCCCAAAGGCAAAGAGAATTTTAAAACACATCTTACCTTCAGTTTTTCTGCATCGGTCCTTACTTTAAGGAGTTCTGTAATAGCATCTACAAAACCCTGATGATGAAAATTACACATCTTTTCAATTTCCTTGTCATGATTACGGATACAAGCATCTAACTTTTCCATAAACTTCTTGTGAGCATTTGGTTGGTCATCATACACAGACCTAAATGTATACAAAAAGAATGTTAATATTAACTTCCCAGTTTACCAAAATGTATTCTTTATTAGCCCATTCTTTGCAACAGCTAATACTTTTTGGGGTTTTTTTTCTTTGTAATCATTATATTAAGGAGATATTCATACATTTCAAGAATTGCTTAAATCTGATATCCAGATTTAAGCCTATGATATGACTTTTTAAAAACATTTTTAAGGTTTTATTCATTTATTTATTTTGAGGGCTGGGGGGAGGCAGAGATAGGGAGAGACAGAATCGCCAGCAGGCCCCATGCTGTTAACACAGAGCCCAATGTGGGGCTTGAACTCAAACTGTGAGATCTTGACCTGAGTTGTGATCAAGAGTCAAGATGCTTAACCAACTGAGCCACCCAGGAACCCCAGGAATATGACTTTTAAATATACAATTAAACCTATTAATCATAATTTTCTATAGTACCAATATTAAATTAGAGTTACTCTGGAGCAGAAGTTAAATGTTTACAGTAAGTATAACATACCTAAAAAACACCTTCCTATGTCTTACATGTAAATTACTTCTCCCATGTAAAGGTTTCTTCACTCTAAGTTACCCTGCTCCCCAAGTCATTACTCTGAAGCTTATCATAGTCCAAAGAGGAGAGAAAAAAGGATAACCAGGACAGATCAGTAACAGTAATAATAATAATAATAAAAAGATGGAACAAAAGGGAATGCAATTCTACAAGCACAAGCCCTCAAGTAGCAGCATATTTTGATAAAGCCCTTCTTTAGAAAGGTATCATTTCCATCATGGATACTATACAGGCCAGACGACATAGGATACCATCTTTAAGTCAACAGTTGAGGCAACAGAACAGATGGAGAAGCATCACAACGAATCCCACTTAATATAACTACAGCTCAGCACTTCTCTACAAATTAAGTTCTTTGATCACCAGTTAAATACAAGTTTTAACTTCAGAGCAATAGCTGATAATCTTTTTTTTTAATGTTTACTTATTTTTGTGAGAAAGAATGCGGGGAGGGGTAAGGGAGGGGGGATGGAGGATCTGAAGTGGCCTCTGTGCTGACAGCAGAGAGCCTGATGCAGGGCTCAAACTCATGAACTGCGAGATCATGGCCTGAGCCAAAGTCAAACGCTTAAACAATTGAGCCATTCGGGGGCCCTGCAACAGCTGATAATCTTAAAATAAAACTAGATTAATAGTACTGCCATTAGTAAAAATCATTTGTGTGAAATATTATTTATTTTTGAACATGTTAATATTAAATAATATCTACAAACCCTGTAGATACCTGGAAACTGCATAGGTAATCTAGAACTAAAGGTCTGAGGCTCAGAACATGAATCTTTAACATACTAGTGCTCAAAAAAGAATCACTGAGCAAATGATTAAGGACATGATAATGATGAACTTCATCATTAATAATGAACAAACTCCTGATTTCTACAGCATTTACTATGTCAGAACATACTCTAAGTGCTTTGTGTATTAATTCCTCACAAGTCTATAAAAAAGGTATTGTTATGACCCTTCCTTTATCGATGTTATAGATCATATACCTGCTATAAATTCCACAGCTAGCAAAGGGCAGCTGGGATACATATCCTGGCACTATGGCCCCAGCACTCATATTCTCAAGAACAAGGCCATATTGCAGTTACTACGATTTTCTCTAAATATGGTGTACATATTCCTACTTATCTCAGCTCATGCTGTCTCCACATAGAGGGCACTACCCTCCCAGCCAACCAACCACCATGGAGAAAAAGTTAACCTTGCCCAAAGAAAGGTTTGGCCTTTGTCCCCAGCTCCTAGGAGGTCTTTGGAATGTCCTGATAGTTGTCTTTGTTTACTTGGGGGTCTTGGGCAATACCAAATAATCTAAGCTAGCAATATGATTTACAATGTGATTTACAGTAGATGGGGGCCTTGGGGCCACATCATATCAGCTCTGGAGAGTCTGTAGATTCCTGGAAAGCAACTCACAGTGGTCAGTCATGTCTATGTGACCAACCCCCAGGGAAAACCCTAGACATCATGGCTTAAGTGAGCTTCCCTGGCTGGCAATATTCCATGACTGTTGCCACACGTCATTGCTGGTAGAAAGAAGTGCTGTCTATATGACCACTGGAAAAGGACAACTGGAAGTCCCACTTAGAACTCTTCTAGACCCTCACTTATGTGCCTCTACCTGATGTTTATTTTAATCTGTTTTCTTTTGCATTAACAAACAGCAACTGTAAATATAAAAGCTTTCTAGGGGCACCTGGGTGTCTCAGTTAGTTGAGTGTCTGACTTCAGCTCAGGTCATGATCTTATGGTTCGTAGGTTCGAGCCCTGCATCAGGCTCTGTGCTGACAGCTAGCTCAGAGCCTGGAGCCTATCTTCAGATTCTGTGTCTCCCTCTCTCTCTGACCCTTCCCGGCTCATGCTGTCTCTCTCTCTCTCTCAAAAATAAATAAAACATTAAAAAACTTAAAAAAAATAAAATAATCTAATTCTGTGAGTCCTCCTAGTAAATTACTGAACTTCAGAGTAGTCTTGGGAACCTCCCAATCTGTGCCCCCCAATCTGTTGCCCATTGTTTGATATTTAGTTCAATTCTCATTTCCTCCAACAGACCTTCGTCAATCATTTCCATGCCAAGTAATCTCTTCATCTGCAGAAGAGATATGTAATTATATGTTATCCTTCTGCTGTAAGCCTTTCAAATATATGTCCTATATTTTATTTCTTCATATCAACCATAAGCTTCTTGAGGACAGCCTCCATGTTACAGGTTTTTAATGAGTACTTATTAATAATACTAGACAGCAATGTTGGATAACAATTATTAAGAATTTGAGCCTTGGGGCAGCTGGGTGGCTCAGTCGGTTGAGTGTCCAACTTCGGCTCAGGTCATGATCTCACAGTTTGTGGGTTTGAGCCCCATTTCAAGCTCTGTGCTGTAAGCCTGAGCCTGGAGCCAGCTTCAGATTCTGCATCTCCCTCTCTCTCTGCCCCTCCCTCACTCATTCTCTCTCTCAAAAATAAACAAACATTTAAAAAATGAATTTGAGGCTTTAAGAGCTGAGCTAGAACTAGGCTCTGATCTTGGACATCTTTTCTTTTCTACCTTTACTACTCTCTCAATCTCATCCAGATTTGTTAGAGTTTTTATTCCATAAACACATGGACACCTCACAAATTTATGATTCCAGCCCCAACTCTCCCCTAAACTTCAAACTCATACATTTCTCCACCTGGGTATGTGATAAGCACCTCAAATATGTCCAAAGTGAATTATTTTCTTCCTCAAAACCTGCTCCACCCACAGTCTTCCTCCATCTTAGTAACCCCACTCTTGTAGTTGCTCTGGCAAAAAAAAACTTGAAATCACCCTGACTGTTCTCTTTCTCTCACCCTCCCGGCCAAAATAATCCAGCAAATCTCACAACCTCTACTGGTGCCACCATGGACTAAGTCACCATCATGTCTTGCCTAAAATTCTGCCAACTCCTTCCTAATCAGTCTCCTTGATTTCACTCTTGCTCCCCTTCAGTCTGTTCACAACACAGTAGACAGAACGTCATCAAAATATAAATCAGATCCCATATGTCTCTACTGCTTAAAACCCTATTTCTCTTACAATAACCCATAAATCCCTATATAATTTTGTTCCATGTTATCTCACTGACCTCACTTCCTAATACTTACTTTCCACTTTACTGATTCTATGCCAGCAACACTTGCCTCCTTGTAGTTCCTGCAAAACACTAAGCACATTCCTGTCCTATGCTTTACACACACTATTTCCTTTACCTGGATCATACTTCTTACATGTGGGCTGCCTCCCTTACCGCTTTCAGACTTTCTCATCCCCTTCCTGATGAGGCCCTTTCTCATCTACATTATAAACACACACACAAAATTCCCTTCCCTGCTTTATTTTTTTCTTCTTTCTTTTCTGTTTTTTTAAAGGACTTTGCAGTTATAATTAAGGTTACTATTTTTTTTTTGTCTTTATTTTTGAGAGAGACAGAGTGCAATGGGGGAGGGGCAGAGAGAGAAAGAGGGAGACACAGACTCTGAAGCAAGCTCCAGGTTCTGAGCTGTCTGCATACAGCCTGATGTAGGGCTTGAACTCACAGACGGTGAGATCATGACCTGGGCTGAGGTCTGACGTTTTACTGACTCAGCCACCCAGGCGCCCCTCTTCTTTCTTTTCTGAAACAAAGTAGTTTATTTGATCACTGTCTCACTCTTACCATTAGAGAATATACTCGAATATACTCTCTATTGCATACTTTTATTTATTTTTTCTTTGCCCACTGGAATGTAAGTTATATGATGGAAGAGGTTTTTGTCTGTTTTGTTCCCGCAATGAATGCTCAGCCCTAAATAAATGATACTTATCACATAGCAGATGCTTAATAAATAATTGATGAATAGTGGGTGGATAACCGGATGAGACAGATGGGATCAGAAAGGACACTCTAACTGTTCTTTCTCCGATAAGCCCCTTCTCTAAGTCGCAACTTTCTCAACAACAAAATAGGCATAAAAAATAGTATCTACATCAGAGTGTTATAAGGATTAAATTAGTAAACACATGAAAGATTCTTAGCAGTAACTGACATACGGTAAGTTTTCGATATACAGTGGCTACTAGCATAATATGCCCATAAAAAAAACAACCAAATTCTTATTAAATGAGTGAATTGGCTATTGAACAGGTAGTGGCTGCAAATATCAAATACAGCTACTCCATGCTACAGGAGCTGATGACTACTACTACTTGACATCCGCATGAGGCCTTTTCCGTTTTTTACATCCAGTGTTTTATTTCTTATACCGCACCAGAGAAAATATTGCCTCCTTTTCACAAGTGAGGAAGTAGGCATAGAAATGGCAAATGGTGAGGTGCCTGGGTGGCTCAGTCAGTCAGGTCGTGATCTCACAGTCTTTGGATTTGATAGCACAGAGCCTGCTTTGGTTCCATTGTCCCCTCTTTCTCTGCACCTCCCTTGTTCATACTCTCTCAAGAAAGGAAAGGGGAGGGGAAGGGGAAGGGGAAGGGGAAGGGGAAGGGGAAGGGGAAGGGGAAGGGGAAGGGGAAGGGAAGAAAAAAAGAAAGGAAGAAAGAAGTGGCAAATGGGTTGTTCAGTGTAGCCTGGTTAGTAAGGCAATGAGGCATAGCTGGAGTTCCCAGAATACTGTTTTGCTTCCTTTGTGCTTTTCCTAGAATTAATACATATAATTAATAAGAACTATTAAACAAATATTACCCCAAAGGAAAACCCACATGCAAGAGAAAGTTCACCTGATACTGGTGTGCTATAAACAAACCTTTATTTCATAATTGTATACATAAATGTATTTCATACATTGAAGTAATATATATACTCATTTCTAATTTTTTTTACCTATTTTAATAAAAGTTTGAAATTTATCTGGCTCTTAAAATACCAGGTAATAAACAGAATATACCAAAAGAACTGTCATCTCTCTCTCTCTTTTTTTTTCTGTTAAGAGCTGTAGCACTGTACCTAAAACCTAAGAGATATTTCAGGACAGCCCTACTACAATGTCCCTCCAAAGAGGATTTGACTCTGTGTGTGCAAAGGCAGTAACAGGGGCGCCTGGGTGGCTCAGTCAGTTAAGCATCCAACTCTTGATTTTGGCTTAGGTCATGATTTTGCAGTTCACGAGTTCAAGCCCCACCATATCGGGCTCCACACTGAGAATGTGGAGCCTACCTGGGATTCTCTCTCTCTGCCCCCTCCTCCTTCTCTCAAAATAAAATTAAAGCTACCTTTAAAAAAATACTAATAACATATAAACAGAAAGAAGAAAAATAACTTATTTTCCAGAAGTCTATTTTATCCTAGAAAGTTCTTAAAGTCCATCTTCTAGTATATCTTCATAATTTATTCTCCAGGGTTTTAAAAGCAAAACCACTCCTGTCTTATAGTAATTCCAGACACTGCCAGTGCATCTAATATAGGATCATAGGTGAATGCCTTTCTCTCTACTGATGTTATTAGTATGGAGAAAACCAGTATCAGAACATACATCATACTCACCTTCCATTAACAGAAAACCAAGGCCTGAAATGAGTGAACTATTTACATTCCATGCCTTCTGTGTTAGAATTGTAAGCCCCAATAAAGGAAATAAAAATAACAAGTTTTATTTATGTGCTGTGAATGATTACTAAATACTATTACTAAATCTTAGTCTCTCTTGACTCTCTCTTGATAGTCAAGAGACTTCAGCCAATTCACTCATTTGATAAGGATTATACCACTGATAACCATTTGCTGTTACAGACATAAATACAAGCAGCAGCCCAGGCTGATAAAACCAGGCATCACCCATAATCCATACCAATGAGATCATTTTGAGCAGAGCACACAGGAATAAAGAAGCAGAGATGAGTAAACAGTCTAAACCACAGGAATAAAATGCATTTTTTACAAAGTACTATAGGTTCAAGCAAGTGCCAGAATCCACAATTCATGATTAGACAGAATTTGGCTTTGAAAAGGACCCTAGGAAGTTCCTAGTTCTGACTTTCTCAATTTAGTAGATACAGCACAAATCTAAAAGCCAAACACAAGCACTCAAAATGGAATTAATCAATACATGTAGTTGATTTAACCCTCTACCCACTCTTATGAAAAGTTATATTAGAAATAACTAGTCTGATAATTTGCTAATAAAGCCAACCATAATTAGCTTGGTGAATAGAGAGAAATAGGAAGGGAGAAACAGTGGATATGTATAAGATCATTGGAAAAAGGAAGCAAGCAAAAACAGCATCTCTCCCAAGTATTTCTTGACACCAGATGCATAGCAGAAATTATCCATCATTTCTCTGAAGAAACCTATGTTTGATTACAGAGATAATTTGGGGAGACAGTGGAGGGAAGATATGGAAAGCAAAAAATATGTGCACTCCCTATCAACAATTGCCCACAGTGACTGAACTGAGTAAAGAGGAGTCGTATCTGCTGCTTCTGGATTAATGTGATAAACATCAAAAAACAGTAACAACCAAAACTTACTATTAAGTACTTTGCATGCATTATCTCATTAATATTCACTACAGCTTTACAACATAGATTCTATTAGCATCCCAATTTACAAATGTAGTTTGGGAAGATTAAGACTTTAGGTCCAAAGTCACAAGGTGGTAGGGCCAAGATTTAACCTCAAGTATACCTGACTACAAATCAGTGCTCTTAACCATTATGTCATATAGACTCTCCAATCAGAAATGGGGGATAAGCGGCATGAAATGCAGAGAAGTTACCAGCATAGCAACTAACCAGATCACCTTTGAAGATCAACAATTGAGAATGACTCAACAGGGAATCCCTGATGTGCACTGTTGCACCCATCAGGTGAAATCATCCAATGGACAGAAAAAAAGGATGAGAACTCAGGCATAGCTAATTGTCAGGCAGTACTAAATTACAAATGCAACAAAATAAAGAGGAGGAAAGTATGAAACAGAGAAAACTAAGGGTCCTGTACCCATCTCACCTCAGCCAAAGACTCTGAAAAATCTTTTTTTTTTTTGGTCTCTGAATGACAATTATCACTCTTTGAAATTTTAATCTGCAGGATAAGAAAGGAAATTCTATGCAGTGCTATTCACTTTGAACCCTAAATTGGCTAACAGTTTTATCCATCTAATTATTAATATGCCAGATATACTACTGATCTAAACTTTCAAGCGATATATTATTTTAATGAAAATAATTTTTCTTCTTTTAAAATGTCCCTCAGAATGCTATAATGTCTACTGGCAAGTCTTATTCAAATCCTATAAATAAATATTCACAGATATAAGGCAGAACCAGAAAGAGTGAACATCAAAAAGCTGGTAAATTTTCCACCATCCCACATCCACTAAGCTTGTAAATTAGGAACCCAGAACAACAAGGATTTGCACTGCACGGGTACGCTTATAAATTTTCTTCAATACAGTATAGTACTGAAAATATATTTTCTCTTCCTTACAATTCTCTTAATAACATTTTCTTTTCTCTAGCTTACATGATTGCAAGAATGCAGTATGTATAAACATATAAAATATGTGTTAACTGACTTTATGGTACTAAGGCTTGTGGCCAACAGTAGGTTATTAGTGGTTAAGTCTTTGGGGGAGCCAAAAGTTATATGCAGATTTCCAACTGCACAGCGGGTCAGTGCCCTTAACCCACACATTGTTCAAGGGTCAAGTGTACATATAATAACTTCAATGTAAGAAAGTTCAGTCTTCCCTTCCAAAAGCTTAGCACAATAAAATCTTATTTCTACCAAAATGTAGCACCAATCAGGCAAAAATGCAATGTAAAATCAATTTAAAAAGAGATGACTTTAAAATTTCATGTGAAAATAAAGATTGACCATGATACACTAAAGATTTTAATTTACATATTTTAATTTTAGCAAGTAGGAACGCATTAAAATAATGTAGGTCTTAACAGTATAACTTAAAAATTCTTTTAAGTACACATTTTCTATCTTCATTATATCTAATCTTTCACACCAAAGCAAAATGTTGAAAGATGCGTTATCATAAACTATTTGATCTGCTGTATCAGGTTTATGGCTTTTAAACAACTAAATCATCTTTCAGAGACGCCTTCTTGAATCGTATACACAGGGCTCCACCTAGTGGTAATAAAATAGATACAAGAAAAATAAGGGTGTCATTAAAATGTTAAAATTGGCTCTTCAAAAATTAATGTTACAAAATGTCTTAATAAAGGAACTCAGGCTACCTCGAGTTTTTGGACAGATGCTATATTATTTATTAATCATATTCCAGGTGTTTTTTTTTTTAAGGAAAACCTCTTTCCAACAGAAAACAAACAAAATTCATAATACTCTACATGAACGAGGGCTTTCTTATTACTGTAACATACTAGGATATTTTTTGCCAAAGGGCACATAATATTCTTATACCATTTTTGGTAACTTTTTATTTCACTATATTTTCATTGTAAAAAAAAACCATCACAATAATTAAAGAGAATAAAATATACATGTTTCCCCCACTATCTAAAAGTAGAGAGCTCCCATGAAACCCAAATGGTATAAAGTGAAGAAGCAATTACTACTAATTTTGATGGAAGATTTTTTAGAATTCCCAGACCCACAAAATAACCTCTCTTGGGCTTTTCTGATATACTTTAGGAAACATCTTGTTAATGGATGCACAAAATAAATCAAGATAAAAC
Source organism: Suricata suricatta (assembly GCF_006229205.1). Taxonomy (NCBI): domain Eukaryota; kingdom Metazoa; phylum Chordata; class Mammalia; order Carnivora; family Herpestidae; genus Suricata; species Suricata suricatta. The sequence goes on along the minus strand of NC_043701.1, from coordinate 153,319,539 downwards.
ACAGAGGGTCACAGAGTTCAGAGCTATGGTGGCTTGACGCCGAGTACAGGTCCCCAGGAAGGAACCTAGCATTGCCACTCCTGGTGCTTATCCTGTTATTTTCACTTTTCGCCTTTTGTCAAAACAGCAAAAATCCTCTTTGGATTTCTTTCAGTAAATGAAAATAGGTACTAATGCAGATCTTTTATAAACGTGAACTGATGTAACACCAACTTTCAAAGAGGAGGGGATACCTGTATTTATTTGCTGAGAAATGACTTTTTAACTTTTAATAAAATGTTTACATTTTTTAAAATATTGATAAAATCTCAATATATCCAATCCAATTTCCCTAACTTACCTATATTTACTGGAGCATTTAGTTCCTTTTCTAGACAAAACTAAATAAATAATGACCTTTATCTCAGAATCCTATGTGTTCTCCAATAGCACGGATATGCTAGTGTATAACCACAAAAGAGCAGAGCCAACCTCTACAAAGAATAATGTAAAAATATTCACCTAAACTGACTACCATTAAAATACTAGACATTGGCAGACTCACCTATAAATCCTGGAAAAGATATACATATTTCTATTTAGCAATATAAAATAGAAAGAAAAAAAGCAGTCAATATAAAATTATCATACCTAGTACTCCTCTAATATCTTCCCAACCATTTTACCAAATACATCAAACATAAATAACAATGCTCTCATAACTTTCCCTGACACCCTGTGATTCAGGAGCAAACAACAAATTAAATAGCTACAAGACAGTAACACCTGGATAAAAGACAAAGGAGTATTTTTTCCAACAATATTCAATATTTATTAAGTACCAACCATAAGAAATAAAAACTGAAAGTCAAGTGCAGAAAACTGCTCTTTTACTTCTATTTATTTGCATAACACTATCTTTTTAAAAATTTATCTTTCATTTATTTTTATCTTTTATTTATTTGTATAACACATAAAATTTATTTTCTAGGTATTTAGTGTATATTTCATCTTCCAAGTTCCTTGAGAACTAAAGATGTCTTCTATTTCTATATTCAGTTCACAAGTGCAAAAATGATATAAATTTGCAAATTTTCATAAAAAGAAAAGGCTCACTAGAGGGCACCCTTCACCAAAAAGTAAAAATCCAAATATCTACTTTTACTATTTCATCAAAATATGTTGTGAATCGCATATTCAATCTAATTAACAAATATAAACTATGAAATCAAAATAAAATTTCCTCTTATTTGAAGGTGCTTTATCCTGATATCTACTGCTTTTAATATAATGGTTAAAAATAGCAGAAAAGAACCATAAACACCATAAAAATTCTCTGGTAATTGCAGGCTCAGAATAATTTTTGGAGGTCCTAGAAAAGATACCAACATATAAATATATCTGAGATAAAAACAAGAACTCAGGGTGCCTGGGTGGCTCAGTCAGTTAGGCATCTGACTCTTAATTTTGGCTCAGGCCATGATCTCACCCTTCCTGGGATCGAACCCTGTGTAGGGCTCTGCGCTGAGAGGGGGAGCCTGCTTGCTATTCTCTCTCTCCTCTCACTTTGCCCCCCTCCCCCACTCCACCCCTGCTCACACACGTGCTCAACACATGCTCATATACTCTCATTCTTAAAATAAACATTTTTTAAAAATAAAATTAACAGTAAAAACAAGACCTTTACTAAACTGCACAATATATTAAAAATGAAAGCTGGATGTAGATGCATTTAATTTGAACTTTGGAAGAAAGCATTCAGAACTATGCATTTTAAAAATAAATATATATTCAGTGATATTATTTGATTTTTATAATGTTTTTCAAAAGACAAAAAAATTTGCCAAGTAAGTATAATCCCTAGGTAGCATGGAGGAAACTAGAAACACGGTTATCCTTATGTAAGGCTGATCCAAATTCACACTATAGATCCTGATCATACAGTCCACTGCTGCTGGTCATTTCACAGCTTTGCAAAGAAAACAATTAAGTTGAGAAGAACAATTCTGTATCCACTCAAACGCAGAATGTAAGTGACAGAAATAAATAAATAAAAATAAGCTTTTACCTTTGTATTAGTGCTTTTCAATCCACAAAGCCATTTAGCATATAGTACATCATTGCATTTGATCCCAAGAACCCTTGGGAAGTAGACAGGGTTTTACCTCTATCTCACAGATGAAGGAACTGAAAGTCTGAGAAGTTAAAGGATTTACTCAACACCATGTCCCTACTAAAAAGGTCACAGCCAGGTTTACAACCCAAGTCTTGGACTCATAAGGAGTGTTGGAAACTATTGCACAAAAAAAAGGTAAAAGCAGTTCACTGCACAAAAATCACCATCATACTGCTGAAATTATTTACCTTCAATCTGTCAGTAATATATTCATTACTAATTTCCAAAGTATTTTTCTTATTATTATGGCAATGCTTCTATTAATGAAGTCTGTCAAAATAAAGCTCCCTTATAATAAAGTTGGTAATACCCAGGCATCAACAATACATATACACACTCTCCCAAACCATACAAAGAATAGTCGCCTGCCTTCACATTCAGACATGAAAGCAAAAATATAAACACACTGTTGTGCACAGGTTCTATTAGGCCTGGTCTACCAAGGTGAAAGAACCAGCCCTTCTAGTAAGACAGGCCTAAAAGCAAACCTGATTTATGTTCTTTTTACCATAGGAATGAATGAAAGGATAGGAATGAAAGGGAAGGTAGGGAATGATGGTGGTATTTTGTTTTTTCCAGTCTTTAAAATTGAAAAAGAATATGGAGAAGATAATAGGGCAGGGATTTTTCTTGCATCAAGGAGCCCCTTAAAGTTATCAGAGCCCTGTATCTATATGGGAGCTGCAGAGGAATAAGTGACTTAATTTCAGTATCTGAGCCTCCTCTGACCTAGCACAAGATTAAAATACAGGACCTTCCCTCCCCAAGTACAGTCCTGGTCATATTTTCCTACTGTTCCAAATCTTAATGTAAATGTTTCCAGGTTTTTTTTAGTTAAAATTTAATAAGGGTTTTACACTACATCTTTCATTATCTGATAGTCTAAATTAGAAAGCAAAACATAATGATTAAGTGTATAGCTAGGCTCTGGGGCAGGTGCCTGGGTCATTCAGTCAGTTAAGCATCCAACTCTAGATTTCAGCTCAGGTTATGATCTCACAGTTGGTGAGTTCAAGCCCCACATCCAGCTCCGTGCTGGCAGTGTGGAGCCTGCCTGGGATTCCTTCTCTCCCTCTCTTGGCCCCCAGCTTTCTCTCTCTCTTTCTCTCTCTCTCTCTCTCTCTAAGTAAATAAATTAACTTAAAAAAAAAAAAAGGATAGGCTCAGAGGTAAATGGCCTATGTTCACATTAAGTTCCACCACTTACTATGTACCTGGTGCCAATGCCCTAATCTATCTCTACCCCAATTTCTTCATCTATAGAATAGGTACGTAATAATGGTACCTCATTTGCTTTTTGTGAAGATTAAATAATACATTTAAGTATTTAAAACAGAGGCACACAGTAAATGTTCAACAGATGTTAGCTCTGACCTATTACTATCTACATGATTATTTTTACTTTGGGAACAAAGATCCTAAGAAATTATTTTAGAATATCATTGTTTATAGAATTTGATAAAAATAAGAACCACTCTAAAGGTACAATAAGGAAATAATTCAACAGGATGAAAATTTTATACAAAGCAATTGTAACTTCCTTTAACAAATACTTAATACTCAAAATTTAACACACTGAATGGCGTAAATTCTTTCAATAAGCATTCAACAAATAAAAAATATTTGTCATTTCTAATCTAAAAATAAACGAATTAATTTCAATTATGATTGCTCTTCAGTAGAAAGAAACAAGTGTTTTTTTCACCTCTATTCTTCTACATTTAAGTTTTCTATAAAACAAAAAGGGGGTTGTTTTTCATTATCTCAGTTCAAAAAGTATTTATTTAGAGTCTGTTGTACCCAAGGCATTATGCTATGTAACCTGGTCAGAACTAACCAAGTTTGTGTTCACAATCATAGGCCTCAGGGAAAATTTCATTTGACCTGCATTTACGATGTTTATTTAAGACATACACACTAAAACATAAATTCACACACAATAACATTGTACAGCATTTAAAAAGTCCATGGTATAAGAATTCAGACACAAGAAGAAATATATATGAATATACAAATATATCCACATAGAATGCTGTTCTAAGATAAAGATTCCATGGAGGAGGTTAGACCTAAGATGAGAACCGAACAGGTAATGTACGTAAAGAAATAAAGACAGGGGTAATCAATCATTGGTAAACATAGGAAAAGAAAATGGCAGGCACTGTGAAAAAGGCAAACAGTTTAACGCATATGAAGGATGTACTAAGTAGTGGGAACTCTATTATAACTCTTAGATAAGTTCATCTCTATTTGGACAGTGGCCTGGGAGTGACAAGATCCTCCTCTATGATTTTGATCAAAGTTGGGTCTTCTCCCCAAAAAAGTTCACAACTGTAATAGACACTTTCTCTCCAAGAACTGCTGACCAACTACAAAGTTGGAAAAGCAATACAGCCTCATCCATTAGGTACACGGCCCCAGAGGTGCACAACTGGTCCAAACTGGTTCAATCAGATATACTCTTTCATGAATTTTGCATTGGAATTCGGAGACGGTCAGTTCTATGTGCCAGCCTGACACATGGAGGCTGTCGGTGGTCATCCTTCACTAACTGCAGAGAGAAGAGAAAGCTACACTTCAGAGGAAAATGAAGACAGAGAGAAGCATGAAAGAGAAATAGAAAGAAACAGTCTTCTACCTCTTCGTCTTTTAATAAGCATGTCTGTCTTAAGAATTTTGTGAGATACCCAGGAAGCTTT
>NC_043701.1:153226187-153314585 GCF_006229205.1 Suricata suricatta | reverse complement strand
AAGAATTCAGGATATGCTAAGTATCTTAAAATACCATCATTGGGTAGCTAAACCAAGTAGGTACCCTGATTTTCCAAAGCAAGTGAGTTTCTAGCAACTCTAGAAGAAGAAAAAAAGGATAAATGCAAAAGCCAATTTCTTTCATTACAAAATACTGAAAAATATTTATTCACAAAATATTCACTTTCAGTGTTATTTTCCCATGAAATATTTCATCTAGTTTGCCACATGCACTCTTAAAATGCTTTACAAAGTAATGCCAGGTGCTTCCTCTAATTCAACTGAAGACATTCAATTGATATTCTGTCACACAATTTTTTAAATGACAGAGTTGACATACCCTAACCTTTTTTTAAAAAAGGGTACAACCATATCTTAAAGGATTATACAATCTGTCAAAGCATCAATATCAAGCAAAGGCAAAAATACAAGATGTTTTCCCTGTATTTCTGATGCTGAATTTTATTTGCCTTGTTTCCCTCCCTATGCAATTTGTGACTGGTTCTCACTAAGAGTATCCTGTTCCCAAGCATAGGAAAGAGACTAGTACAGTCTGTTAATGTTACTTAATGTCAACATTCTAGAACACTGACATTAACACTTACTGTTAATTCTGGATAACAACAAGTACAATGATAATCACTAATGGACATCCTCTAGATTGAAATCTAAATTGATAATCAGCTAACACAGATTTGCAGTAGACTTCCTCCTTCCTGTTTTTACACTCCTGCGAGAGATGTCTCTTCCTGTTGACTTTGGTGTTACTTGGTAAAATGCAAAAGATGAGAAATGGAAACACCCAATACGTACAAAATTGTATTTGTCCTCTGGATAACAAATTGAAATGCTAAATAAATTTTAATTGAAAATGCTTAAAGCAGATTAATGACTCCAGATGTAGACTGCTTTCTTAGACTTTGGAAAGTCAAACAAAATATGTGAAACTGTCTAAAGGAGATGTAATGTGATGTCTGCCTAACAGCTTAAGAGATGAAGTGAAGATGCTAAGTGAAGTAAGTCAGAGGAAGACAAATACCACATGATTTCACTTATATTTTTAGATGTGGAATCTAAAAAACAAATGAATAAATAAACAAAAACCAGAATCAGATCTATACTTCTATACATATACAAAACAAACTGAAAGTTGCCAGAGAAGGGGAGAAGGAGGAGGGGCAAAATCGGCAAAGGAGAGTAGGAGATATAGGCTGCCAGTTACAGAATGAGTGAGTCACGGGAATGAAAGGTACAACATAGGGAACACAGTCAATGGTACTATGATAGCATTGTACGGTGACAGATGGTAGCTACACTTGTAAGCATAGCATGAAGCATAGAAATGTTGAATCAAGATGCTGTATACATTAAAGTAGTTATGTCAACTATACTCCAATAAGGATAATAAATAAAAATTTTAAAAATTAAAAAAAGGTAAAGTCACTGGGAAACCCCTAAAAAAGATGAGCAATGAGGTGAAGGTAGTCCCACCAAATAAAACAATAAAGCCTCTATAATTTCAAGCATGAACAGACATATAGACAATGAACAGAATGAAGAATCTAGAGAAAGACCCACCATATATGAAAATTCAGTAAATGGTAATGGCAACATCTCAAATCAATGTGAAAAAAATATGCTTTTTAAATAAAAAGTGTTAGGATAGTTGGACTACTTTATATATATAAATATATATAATAAAATCAGGGCAACTGGTTGGCTCAGTTAGAAGAGCATAAGACCCTTGATCTCAAGGTTATGAGTTTGAACCCCATGCTGGGTGTAGATTTACTTAAATAAATAAACTTTCTTTAAAAAGGTAAAACCTGGAGCCATTCATTACACCATATCCAAAGAAAATTCAAGAAAGAACAGAAACGTAAAGGTAAAAAAATAAAACCATACAAGTACCAAAAGAAAACTGGGGTAGATTTCTCTATAACCTGGTACTATGGAAAATTTCCTATGGCTCAAATCCAGAAGAAAAAGATTGATAAATTTCATTTTCATAAAAGTGAAAATCTTTTACATGGCCAAAAAAAAAGAAAGAAAAAAGATAAGCATAGTAAAAGACAAAATGGGAAAAATATTTCAAATAATGGCAAAAAAATTGTGAAAATTTTTGAAATTGATGAAAATGATTACTCTTACACATTTTCTGTGCCTTTCACTGTCTGGCCTATTTTACATCTCTATAAATTATAGAACTGATAGTAAAGCAAATTATTCCTGTCCACAGAAATACAAAACATTTTGCCCTGTGGAATGCAAATGATTACTGCCCTGTAGATAATCACCATTTGTGTCTCTATTTATAAATCTATTTCAGCATTCCCAAATGCCTATATTGTTTTCTACCATTGTTTTTGAAACAGTTGTAACAGCTTATTAGTTCCCTCATTAATTAACAAGTTAAATAAAACCTTTGACATGTATTAATTTTATATCTGTATGAGAGTCATGATTTTATCTTCTTTGAAAACTATCTTTTAATAGTTTTTGAGGTTTCACCAAAATATCCAGTGGATTCGCCAGGCATAGCCAGGAAATTGGACTGCCAGAGAATTGAACTTCACAGGCTGCCTAAGCTTAGGCACCAAATCTTTTCTTAGATCCCAGAAGTAAAACCTAAGTGGAAATACACATTTAATTTCACTGACTCTTATTTCTCTGGTTGTAGTTGTTACTGTTTCTTCTCCACAGTCTGTTTCTTTTGGTTTTTTAATTACTACATGGCCAATAAATTATTACCCTAAGTGGTAACAATGACTAAAAATTTGGTTTCATGGCTTGACCATCCGTTTAGTGATCCCTATACATGGATGACAGAGATCTCTTGGGTAAAAGATAAAAGACACTCTGGCTTGGTAATCGTTTGTGTCTATTTAGAATCTTATGCCCACCAAGAACAAGTCAGGTTGTATCTGGACCAGTGAGAATTTCGTTTGTTTTTAGTTAAGCTCTACAATTGATGACTCTAGACCAGTGGGTGAAATCATAGAAATAAAGCTCTATATCTGCAGTTCAGAAAGGTTTTTACCTCTCATTGGTTAAAGGAACTCTGTTCTGACTGGCTCATTGGTAAAAAATAATAATAATAATAAGTACCTGTATAAATAGAGTCTTTGTAAAACCCCCAGAAAACAAATAAATTAAACCTCTCACAACTTAGTTAAATGCGTTAGACTTAAAAAAATTATTCTTATAGGAATTAATTCAGAATTTTTAAATTTTTTCATTTTTATTTTTTTTAAGTAGGCTCCATGCCCAACATGGGGCATGAGTTGAAGACCCCTGAGATCAAGCATCATATATTCTACCGACCAAGGCAGCCCGGCAACCCTCAGAAACATTTAAAAGTTCACATAATTAAGGTACAACCTTGACAAACAAGTCTAGTTTGATAACTCTGATTTATGAAACAAGCTATTTATTTTCTCTGATCATTTTATTCAACGTGGATTTGTTTTTCCTAAATGTATAAAAATGTACTTTTCAGGTAAGCTAACAGTAGCCTATGTAAATATTTAAAATGACTAAAATGTAAATTTGTGCTCAACTAAATTGAATCATTATTCTGACAAACTTTTTATTGAAACATGAATTGACACTGATTTCCAAGATCTTTAGGTAACTTAAAACTTTGATATTAAGGGGCACCTGGCTGACTCAATCAGAAGAGCATGTGACTCTTGTTCTCAGGGGCATGAGTTTGACCCCCACATTGGGTGTAGAGGTTATTTAAATAAAAAATCTTTGCTATTAAATTAATAGATAATCACCGGTTATCTAATTTTTTTAATGGTAGAATTTTATTAGACTGGTAAGCATAATTTATTTTCTATACTGTTGCTTCTTATTTTTATATGCTATAGAGAAGCTATATTTGGGTGACATGTTAATAAAAGTGATCATTTTTGTCACTTTAAGAAGATATAACAGGGACAATAGTATCTATAGGGAGTTTGTATTGGGTGTGCCCAGGAGCTTTGCTAGTCTGATAAAATGTTGGTTGTATGTAACAGACAGTTCTCAATGTTCCACCTCAGTGTTTCAATGTGAAATGTAAAATAAATATAGTTTAAGTTAAAAGTTTAAATCATTACCAGAGGCTGAAATTACACTAAGATCAACATTGACAAAGAAATACAACTGTGTATATGCTTTTGTTTTTCTAGGAAAAAGAATGGTTTTGTCCTACAGCAGTTCTCCCATTTTTTGTCTCTTCACAATCTCAAAACTCATTACGAACCCTAAAAAGGTTTTATTTTGTGTGGATTATAACTTTAATTTACATTAGAAATTAAAACAGGATTAAGAAAAAACCTATTGATTCATCCGAAAACAGCAATGATGAAGGCACTGCATGTTAACATAAAAACCTCTTAGAGTTATTTGAAAACTTTTTTTAAGTAAGCTCTACCCTCAAGATGGGGCTTGAACTCATGACCCCAAGATCAAGAGTTATATAATCTATGGCTTAAGCCAGCTGAAAATGATTTTGACCAGACAGACCCTCAAGAATCAGCACTCTATAGTTTCAGAACATGAAAGAGCATAACGAACATGGAAAATGAATTGTATCTGCCTTGGTTTACAATATCTGTGTCTGATAATAAGCTATAAAATATACTTAAAATTTAGCAACATTTGGGCACCTGAGTGGTTCAGTTGGCTGAATGTTCAACTTCAGCTCAGGTCATGATCTGGCTGTTTGTGAGGTTGAGCCCCGCATCAGGCTCTGTGCTGACAGCTCAGAACCTAGAGCCTGCTTAGGCTTCTGTGTCTCCCTCTCTCTCTGCCCCTCCCTCTTTCTCTCTCTCTCTCAAAAATAAACAAAAATTTTTTTAAATAATAAAATAAAATATTACAACATTTGCTCAGTTTTGTTGGGCTTGCTTCTTTGGTTTACAGGTTAATGACTTGCCTATAATATAAAAGGTTATTCTTTATCTTTTGTACAATTTGCCTAGGTAGCAGCAGTGGGTCCACTTTGCCAGAATAATTTTCTGTTCTTCACATGGACTTTATTATATTCTTGATTATTTAATAAACAAAGTTTGCTCTCACTTATGAAAGAACTAAGGTCCTTTACAATCAAGTGATCTATGTTTATTTTTTAAATACTTCACTTTCACTTTAATTAAATAGGTATCCAAGTATTGCTTCTCAGGCAATATCTGATAACTGTTTTGATTTTGTCTTCTAACCTTTGGAGCCTAAACAGAGAAAAAAAATAATACTTTCAAGATGTCTTTTACACCTAAAACTGTCTTTGAGATTTCCCAGAGCAACTCTGCAAGAGAATAGTTGGTTGTTTACTCTTGCAATTTACAAAAAAAAAAAAAAATGCTAGAAATAATTAGGTGTGTTGTGCTACTGTAGTAAAACTTGCACTGGAGAAGTTGTCAAATTACAAGAGATGCTCAGCCTGCCTACATTAAATTTGTATAGGGGAAAAGTGTCATAATACAAACATTTCTGAAATTATACTCTTTATGGGAAGTCCCTAAAGACTTGTCAGTTTGCTAGCGGTGATTATGTTTCCACAACCAAAATGTTTAAAGTAGTAATGCACTTTACATGACAAAAGATTTCACCATCCCAATATTAGTTACAGTAATAAATTAAACATAACCATTAAGTCTAACATGGACAGTTTTTGTTTTACTCTGATGCTTGCCTAAAACGCTCTGCTAAAGGCTGTAAGTCAAAGTTTTGTCTCCAACAATGAAGGACAGTATCATAGCCTCATGCTACTTCAAATTATTGACATCTCATACATACACTTTTTTTAAGTTAAACATAGAATAACTATATGACTCAGCAATTCCATTCTTAGATATATACAAAAAATATTGAAACCAATATTCAAACAAAGCCTTGTACATGAATGTTCATAGCATATTCATAACACCTACACAGTATAAAGAATCCAAATGTTCTCATCAATTGATGAATGGATTCACAAAATGTGGAATAGCCATACCACAGAATATTACTCAACCTTAAAAAAGAAAGAAGTATTGATACATGCTACAACACTTATGAATCCCAAAAACATGAAGTAAAAGAAGCCGAACAGAAATTAACATAGCATATGCTTCTATTTAAATGAAATATCCACAATAAGTAAATCCGCACAGAGAAAAAGCAGAATAGTGGTTGCCAGAAGCCAAAAGAAGAGGAGGACTGGGGAATGACTGCTTAATGGGAACAGGGTTTCCTTTTGCAATAATGGAAGTTTTACAATTAGATAGAGGTGATGGTTACACTTTGTGAATATACTATAAATTCAGTACTAAATGTCAGTGAATTATACCTCTAAAAATAGCTTATTTTGTTTTGTGAAATTTACCACTATCAAAAACAAGAAGCTTCCAGAACTCACAAAGCTGCTTCCTAGTAAAACAACCATAGTTAGTAAAAATTATTTAAAACAAACAAGAAAAAAAAATTCTAGTCTCTGGAGGTTGTTCTACAAGCATACAGCAAATGAAGAAACATTTATTCAAGAAAATCTACTAATACTTGGTAAGAACTGTAAGAGTTGGTGGCCCTTGAACCATGACCCACATCCTTCCTCTGTAATCCCCAGCTCAGCAGGATAGAAGCTCCATCCTGGGTGGGTGTGGCTAAGAAGACAGGGCTTCCTCTCCCTCTAGGTTTCGGTCAAGGGTCAAAAAAAGGACAGGCATCCAGCAAGTCCCATCTTCCCTCCCATCAACTTTGTGTTCCAGGTGATTGTGGCCAAGAAGGCTGGGGGGAGGGGGGGATGGCTCCTTCTACCCAGTCCCCCTTCCTCCACTCAGCCCCATGCAAGTGGCACAGAATGCAGCCAAGAATACCAGGCTCCTGACTGCCGCACTCCAGCTCACCCACAGGACAGAGGCTCCACACTGTGAGTGCAAGCTGAGCACACCGGAATTTACTGCCATCTCCAGAGTCCTGCTCTTAGAGCAAAGGGGTCTGAAAGAAGCAAGCCACTGTTCCTACTACCAGCTTTGAAGAAGTGGTTCAGAGATCATACCCACAGGGAGATAGATACGAGATAAGTGCAGACAGCTGCCAAAGCTCTCCCCAAAAAAGTCACTTTATTTAAAACAGAGTGTAGGGAAGTTCAAACATAAGGGCACTCTTGAAAACAATGGAGATTTTGGCAGCGCACAACTGAAATGAGGGCAACAAGCGAAATCACAGGTCACCTAGTTTACCAAAAATAACTAGGGAAAGAAAAGGCGGAGAGCCCTTCTGCAGTCAGAACATATTTCAGACACTGGTCTGAAAAACTACTCTGCATACATACATTCATAACAGCCAAAAGATGGAAGCCATACTACTGCGCACTGATGAATGCTAAACAAAAAATAATGTATACATGCAATGGAGAGTTAGCTAGCCTTAAAAGGAAGGGAAGTCTCACACATGCTACAACATGGATGAATCCTGAAAGCATTATGCTAAGTGAAATAAGCCAGTCACAAAAGGACAAATACTATATGATTCCACATATATGAAGTATCTACAGTATTCAAATTCACAGAGACAGAAATAGACCAGTAGTTGCCAGGGGCTGGTGGGAAAAGGGAATGGGGAGTTAGCGTTTAATGAACACAGTTGCAGCTGGGGAAGATGAAAACATTCTGAAGATGGATGGTGGTGATGGCTACAAAATAACTGAATGTACTTAATGATACAGAATTTTACAATTAAAAACTGCTAAAATGCCAATTTTATACTATGCATATCTTACCAAATTTTGAAAAACAGGGGTGCCCAGGTATCTTAGTTGAGTGGCCACCTCTGGATTTGGGCTTAGTTCATAATCTCACAGTTCATGAGATCGAGCCATGAGCTGGGCTCGTGTAGACAGCTCAGAGCCTGGAGCCTGCCTGGGCTTCTTTGTCTCCCTCCCTCTTTGTCCCTCTCCAGCAGCTCTCGGGCTTGTGCGCGCGTGCTCTCTCTCTCTCTCTCTCAGTAAATAAATACACACTTTTAAAAAATAATAATTTTGAAAAACAAGATATAAAAACGAAGATTAGGAAAATTAGAGGATTTCACCCACTAGAAAAATCATTAAGCCAGGAATAAATGTAAAATAGAGAGATAAAGAGAAAAGTTGTATCATTTATTCCTTTGACATTTATTGAGCACCATCTGCTTAGGTGGGTTCTAGCTGCTGGAGTGTGTGGTGAATCTGTTACCTGAAAGTGCATTCATCTCCCAGCTGCTGAGAACTCCCAGCTGCACCCTCCTCTGGAGACCAACAAGTGGGAGGCACTCCACCCAGTGACGCCTAGGAAGTCAGGCCACACAACACACAGACACTCTAGGGGCAACCTGCAGTAGATGAGAGATTTGTGGAGATGAAGGAAAAGAGAAGCCCTGTGCTCAAAGGAGAACAACTCTCTGATGTCATTCAAGCTCCAAAGCTACCCTCAGAATCAGGCTGATGGTGAATCAGTATCAAGAGTTTCATAATACATTATCTAAGCTTTCTAGTTTTCTACAAAAGCAACAAAAACAAATTATGAGATATGCAAAGAAACAAGAGACTGTGAGTCATAGAAAGAAAAAAAATAGGCCCCATGAGATGGTTCAGAAGTTGGATTTTACAAAGGCATCAAGGTACTATATTCATAAAAGTAAAAAGAATATACTTAAATTAGTAAATGAAAGTCTGATGACAATGTCTAATAAAAGAAAATACTGATAAAGATAAATATTATTTTGGAGGCACCTGGGTGGCTCAGTCAGTTAAGCATCCAACTTTTGGTTTTGGCTCAGGTCATAATCTCGTGGTTCATGAGATCAAGCCCCACATCAGGCTCTGCACTGGCGCCCTGGAGCCTGCCTGGGATTCTCTTTCTCCCTCTCTCTGCCAGTCCCATGCTCTCACGTGCACACAGCTCTCTCCCTTTCAAAAATAAATAAATATTTTAAAAATTATTTTTAAAAGTAGAAATTTTGGAGTTGAAAAATCAGCAACAGAAATGAAAAAGGCCTTAGAGGATGTCAATGTTAGATGGGACCTGGCAAAAACTGACTATATGAAGACAGACTAATAGCGATATACAATCCAAAGAGCAGAGAGAAAAAGGAACGAAGAAAACGAACAGCACCTCAAATGTAAATGCCATCAAGCACATCAACATACACATGATGAGGGCACCACAGTGATATTTTATGGTGGTAAAAAAAAAGTCAGAAATAATATTTGAAAAGTATTTGGTGGAATTATGACTAAAATTCCCAATTTGATGAAAAATAATAATCTGGACATCAAGGATAACCAAGGAACTCCAAGAAGGATAACATAAAAAGATACATACCCAGGTACCTCATAGCAAAAACAATGAAATACAAAGAGAACATCTTGAAAGTAGCAAGAAAAAAACCATTTATCACATACAAGACTGTATCAATAAGGTAAACAGAAACAATGGAGGCCAAAAAACAGTGGGATGACATATTCCAAGTGCTAAAAGAAAAAACTGTCAATCAAGAGTCTAATATCCAACAAAACAGTCCTTCAAAAGTGAAGGTGAAACAGGGATGCTCCCAGATCAACAAAAACTGGGAGAATTAATTAGCAGCAGATCACCTTACAAGAAAAACTAATGGAAGTTCTTCATAATCAAAAAAGTGAACCCAGATGTCAATATAAACACACACACACACACACACACACACACACAGACACCACTAGTAAAGATAACTGTGCAATTATAAAAGATAGTGTAAACAGCATCTCTCTTAATTGACTTAAAAAGCAGTTGCAAAAAACAACATATCCGTAATTCTTTTTGTGGACCTAACATATAGAAAGTAATATATTTGACAATAAGAGCAAAAAGGAGGTGTAGTTGCAAAGCTCTACTGGAGTAAGAAAATGACACAAGATGACATCCTACAACTCAGCAAAAAATAAAGACAATCAGAAATAATAACTAAGGGTTAGTATCGTTATAACAAATTCTATAAATACATACTTGCTCTCCTTTCTTCTCTCAGCTTCTTTAAAAAACAAAAAGTCATATAAAGTAACAATTACAACAATGTACTGGTGGGTTTGTAACATATAAATGTAAGACCTATAACAAAATAGGATAAAAAAGAGAAAGAAAAATTAGAGATATATACAAGTAACATTCTGTATTTCACTGGAATTAAGCTAGAATAAATCTGAAGTTGATCCTGAGAACCACCACTAAGAAATAACTTTTTAAAAGATACTGAAAACCATCATTAAATTAAAATGTTATACTGGAAAATATTCATGTAATAAAAAAGTGAAAAAGGAACAGAGAAGCAAAAAGGAAATGTGACATATAGAAAACAAAAAGTAAAATGGCAGTAAAATGAATCTAACTAGAAGACAGATTGTTAAACTGGATGACAAACAAGATTGAACAATATGCTATTATAGGAGTAAATCTTTGGATTTAAATATAAAGACAGGCTGAAAGTAAAAGTATAGAAAAACACATATGATACAAAAAGCAACCATAAGTATTTTATGATGGCAAAAAAGTCTATGATATATGACAAGTATGCACATACAGAGCATACTGACAACAGAGTCCAAAATAATGTGAAGGAAAAGCTATCCATTATCTAATAACGGACATTCTCAATTAGACATGGAACGTTCTCCAGGACAGACCATATATTAGGCCATAAAAAAAGCCTCAATAAAATTAAAAGAACTGAAATTATTCAAAGTATGATTTCTAACCACAATGTAATGAAATTACAAATTAATAATGAAAAGACACTTGATAAATTCACAAATATGTAGACATTAACATAACCAATGAGTCAAAGAAATCATAAAAGAAATTTCAAAAGTACTGCAGGATGAAGTTAAAGCAGTGCTTAGAGGGAAATTTATAGTTGCAAAAGCCTGTATTTAAAAATGACAAAGATCTCAAATCAAGAGCCTAAATTTCTATCATAAGGCAGCAATAAAAAGAAAAGTAACACAACCAAGCAGAAGAAAGGAAATAAGGGACGCCTGGGTGGCTCAGTCAGTTAAGTGTCTGACTTAGACTTCGGCTTGGGTCATAATCTCACAGTTCACGGGTTCAAGCCCCATGCTGGGCTTGGGCTTTGTGCTGACAGCTCAGAGCCTGGAGCCTGCTCTGGATTCTCTGTCACCCTCTCTCTCTGCCCCCCTCCCCACTCACGCTTTCAAAAATAAATAAACATGAAAAAAAATTTTTTTAAAGAAAGGAAATAATAAAGGTTACAAATAAAATAATTAGGGGCGCCTGAGAGGCTTAGTCAGTTGGGTGTCCAACTTCGACTTCGGCTCAGGTCATGATCTCATAGTTCGTGAGGCTGGCCAGGCTCTGTGCTGACAACTCAAGCCTCAAGCCTGCTTCAGATTCTGTGTCTCCCTCTCTCTCTGCTCCTCCCCAAATCATGCTCTGTCTCTCTCAAAAATAAACATTAAAAAATACTTTTTAAAAAGAAACTTTTTAATTAGAAAACAGTAGATAAAAATCATAAAACTGAGAGTTGTTTGGGTTTTTTAAAAGATCAACAAAACCAACAAATCTTTAGCTAGTTTGACCAAGGGATACAGACTCAAATCACTAAAATCCAGAATGAAAGAGGTCATTACTACTGTCTTCACAGAAATAAAAAGGATTATAAAGGAACTGCTATTAACAACTGCATACCAATAATTTGATAACCTAGAAGAAATGGACAAGTTTCCTGAAAGATACAAACTACCAAATCTGACTCAAAAAGACTAGAAAATCTGAACAGATTTCTACAAGAAACTGATTCAATAATCAAAAATCTCCAATCAAAGAAATACCAGATGGCTTCAGAAATGATTTTACCAAATATTTGAAGAATACTAATCTTTCACAAACTCCTCCAAAAAGTCTAAAAGGAGGGACACTCTCTAACTTATTCTAGGAGATCAGCATTCACTCTAATACCAAAGCCAGATAATGACATCAAAAAGAAAACTACAGATTTATATCTCTTATGAATACAGATATAAAAATACTCAACAGAATATTAACAAACCAAATCCACCAATATCGTAAGAGGATTATACACCCTAACCAAATGGGATCTATCCTAGGAATTCAAAAGAGATTCAACATTAAAAAAGAAAAAAAATCAATGTACTATTATACCACATGAATAAAACAAAGGGGAAAAAAGCCCCACATGGTCATCTCAATTCAAGGAACACTAACCAATGCAATCTGAGATACTATTCTCATACCATTATCAGACAAAGGCATCACCAGAAAATAATAGACCAAAACCACTTGTGAATATATATATGTAAAAATCCTAAACAAAATAACTAGCAAACAGAATCCAGCAACCTATAAAAAGGATTATACACTATAATCAAGTGGGATTTTTCCCACAAATGCAACAGTGGTTCACATCTGAAAATTAATATGCTATACCACATAAATACAATAAAGGATTAAAAACCACACCACCATCTCAAAAGATGCAGACAAAGCATCTGAAATATTAAACACTCTTTCATAATAAAAACATTCAAGAAACTAGGAATAGAAGGGAACTTCTTCATCCTGGTAAAGGGCACTATGAAATCTCCACCGCAGCGAAGGAGAGTCCCAGTTGTCCCACAGCCTCACCAAATACATGGTATGGTCCGTCTTTTTAATTTTAAACATTCCAATAGTGTGATTCAATGTTGTAGTTTTAATTTGCATTTCTAATGATTAATGTTGTTAACCATCTTTTCGTGTACTTATTTGTCCAGTGTGTACCTTCTTTGGTGAAGTATCTACTTAAACGTTTACACATTTTTTAATAGGATAGTTTGCTTTCTTATCTAGACTCACAGACTTTTATACAGTGCGGACACAATTTTTTTTAATGAGATATGTGATTTTCAGATATTTTCTACCTGAGGTTTTTAATTCCCTTAATGGTATCTTTGAAAACCACATGTTCTCAATTTTGATGAAGTCCAATGTATCAATTTTTTCTTTTACATATTATGCTTTCGGAATAGTATCTAAGAAATCTTTGCCCAACCAAAGTCACAAAGACTTTTTTCCTATGGTTTTCTAGGTGTTTTACAGTTATACATTTTATATTTAGGTTTATGATTCACTTTGAGTTACATTTTAAATGGTATGGAGTATGGATCAAAGTTCATTATTTTGCATATGCAACTGTTCACCATTATTTAAAAACACTACCATTTTCTGGGGCACCTGGGTGGTTCAGTCAGGTAACCATCTGACTCTTGGGTTTCAGTTCAGGTCATGATCTCATGGTTTGAGATCATATGAATTTGAGCCCCTCGTCAGGCTCTGTGCTGGCAGCAGGGAGCCTGCTTGGGATTCTCTCTCTCTCTCTTTCACTTCTAACCCTCCCCAACTCCTGCTGTCTCTCTCTCAAATTTTTAAAAAACACTATTCTTTTCTAGTGAACTGCCTTTATATCTTTGTCAAAAATTAATTTGACCACATGTGTTAATCTATTTAAGGAGTCTCTTACTCAGTTTCATGGATCTATCTACCTCTTTTTTTAAAAGTGCATTTATTTTTGAGAAAGAGGGAGAGCAGATGCATACAAGTGGGGGAGGGGCTGAGAAAGAAGGAGACAGAAGATTGGAAACAGGCTCCATGCTGACAGCAGAGAAACTGACATGGGCTCAAACTCAGAAACCATGAGATCATGACCTGAAGTCAGATGCTTACCTGACTGCGCCACCCAGATACCCTGTGGATCTGTTTATCTTTATACTAATAGCACACTGGCTTGATTACTGTAGCAGTATAATAAAACTTAAAAGCACATAGTATAAGTCCTCCAGCTCATCTTTTTCCAAGTCAGACTATGCATTTCTTTTGTTTAATGTTTATTTATTTATTTTTTGAGAAAGAGAGAGGCAGGGTATAGAGAAGAGAAAGGGAGAAAGAGAATCCCAAGCATGCTCCATACTGTCTTCTCAGAGCCTAAACTGGGGTTCAAACTCACAAACCTGAGCCCAAATCAAGAGTGAGATGCTTAACCAACTGAGCCACCCAGGCACCCCACTCCTATGGATTTCCATATGAACTTTTGAATCAGCTAATCAATTTCTAAAAACAACAACAACAAACCACTTCTGCAGGAATTTTTATTTTGTCCAAAGCTAAAGACCAATTTGGGGAATTTATCTTGATAGTTTGTCTCTTCCAAGGAATCCATTTCTTCTAAGTTGTCAAATGTATTCGAATGAAATTGTTCATAATATTCCTTTAATATCTGTAGAATCTGCAGTGATGCTACTACCTCTCATTCTGATCTTGACATCAGGAATTGCTAATCACCGATTATTGGTATCTTCTCCCTTTCTTTCTTAGAGGTGTATCAACTTTATAGATCTCAAAGAACCACGTTTCCATTTCACTGACTTTCTCCATTGTTTTTCTATTTCCTATTTCATTGATTTACACTCCAATCTTTTTTTGTTAATATTATTGTCAAGTTGGCCTACATACAACACCCAGTGCTCATCCCAACTAGTGCCCTCCTCAATGCCCATCACCCATTTCCTCCTCTCCTCCCCCCAATTCGCCCTCAGTATGTTCTCTGTATTTAAGAGTCTCTTGTTTGTAACTTTTTCTCCTCTTCCTTTCCCATGGTCTTCTTTTGAGCTTCTCAAGATCCACATATGAGTGAAAATATGTATCTGTACTTCTCTGACTTACTTCACTCAGCATAATACCTTCCAGTTCCATCCACAATGCTGCAAATGGCATGATTTCATTCTTTCCCATTGCCAAATAGTATTCATTGTATAGATAAACCACATCTTCTTGATCCATTCATCAGTTGATGGACTTTTAGGCTCTTTCCATAATTTGGCTATTGTTGACAGCACTGCTATAAACATTGGAATACATGTGACCCTATGCATTAGCACTCCTTTATCCCTTGGGTAAATTCCTAGTAGTGCTATTGGTGGGTCATAGGGTAGTTCTATTGTTAATTTTCTGAAAAACCTCCACACTGTTTTCCAGAGCAGCTGCACGTTTGCATTCCCACCGACAGTGTAGGAGGGTGCCCGTCTCTCCACATCCTCACTAGCATCTGTAGTTTCCTGATTTGTTCATTTTAGTCATTCTGACCAATGTGAAGTGGTATCTCAGTGTGGCTTTGATTTGTATTTCCCTGATGATGAGTGACATTGAACATCTTTTCATGTGTCTCTTGGCCATATGGATGTCTTCTTTGGAAAAGTGTCTATTCATGTCTTCTGCCCATTTTTTCACTGGATTTTTTTTCAGGTGTGGAGTTTGGTGAATTCTTTACAGATTTTGGATACTAGCCCTTTATCCGATATGTCATTTGCAAGTATATTTTCCCATTCTATTGGTTGCCTTTTAGTTTTGTTTACTGTTTCCTTTGCAATGCAGAAGTTTTTAATCTTGATGAGGTCCCAATACTTCATTTTTGCTTTTAGTTCCCTTGCCTTTATAAATGTGCTGAGCAAGAAATTGCTGTAACTGAGGTCAAAGAGCTTGTTGCCTGCTTTCTACTGTATGGTTTTGATGATTTCCTGTCTCACATTTAGGCCTTTCATCCATTTTGAGTTTATTTTTGTGTATGGTGTAAAAAAGGGGTCTAGTTCTTCTGCATGTTGCTGTCCAGTTCTCCCAGCACCATTTGCTAAAGAGTTTTTCTACTGGATGCTCTTTCCTGCTTTATCAAAGATTAGTTGGCCATACATTTGTGGGCCAGTTCTGGGTTCTCTATTCTATTCCATTGGTCTATGTGTCTGTTTTTGTGTCAATACCATACTGTCTTGATGATGACAGCTCTGTAGTAGAGGCTAAAGTCTGGCATTGTGATGCCTCCCACTTCGGTTTTCTTCTTCAATATTACTTTGGCATTTGGGGTCTTTTGTGGTTCCATACAATTTTCGGATTATTTGTCCTAGCTTTGAGTAGAATGGCAGTGTGATTTTGATGGGGATTGCACTGAATGTGTAGATTGCTTTGGGTAGTATTGACATTTTAACAGTATTTATTCTTCCATGAGCATGGAATGTT
The DNA here is from genome assembly GCF_006229205.1 of Suricata suricatta. Lineage (NCBI taxonomy): Eukaryota > Metazoa > Chordata > Mammalia > Carnivora > Herpestidae > Suricata > Suricata suricatta. The sequence goes on along the minus strand of NC_043701.1, from coordinate 153,298,524 downwards.
TTTCCATTTCTGTGAGTCTTCAATTTCCTTCATAGCTTCCTATAATTCTCAGCATACAAATCTTACATCTTTGGTTAGGTTTATTCCTAGGTATTTATAGTTCTTGGTGCAATTGTAAATGGGATCAGTTTCTTTAATTCTCTTTCTGTTGCTTCATTATTGGTATTATAAAAATGCAACAGGTTTCTGTACACTGATTTTGTACCCTGCGACTTTGCTGAATTCACTATCAGTTCTAGCAGTCTTTTGGTGGAGTCTTTTGGGTGTACCATGTGGTCTGTGAAAAGTGAAAGTCTGAACTCTTCTTTGCCAATTTTGATGCCTTTAATTCCTTTTGTTATCTGATTGCTGATGCTATGAATTCCAACACTATGTTAAAACAACAGAGGTGAGAGTGGACATCCCTGTCATATTCCTGATCTCAGGGGGAAAGCTCTGTTTTTCCCCGAGGATGACATTAGCTGAAGGCTTTTCATATATGGCTTTTATGATGTTTAAGTATGTTCCTTTTATCCTGACTTTCTTGAGGGTTTTTATTAAGAAAGGATGCTGTATTTTGTCAAGTGCTTTTTCTGCATCTATTGACAAGATCATATGGTTCTTATCCCTTCTTTAATTAATGTGGTGTATCACACATTGATTGATTTGCAAATATTGAACCAGCCCTGCAGTCCAGGAATGAGTCCCACATGATCATGGTGAATAATTGTTTCATATGCTGTTGAATTCAATTTGCTAGTATCTTGTTGAGAATTTTTGCAGATTTCCACTCCAATTTTTATCATCCTCTTTATCAGTTCCTTTCTTAGGCTCTTTTTTTATTTCATTAGCTCTTCTTTTTCCAGTTTCTTAGGTTAGGCCATTGATTTGAAACCATTCTTTCCTAGTAAAGATGTTTAGCACTATAAATCTCTGAACGTTCTTCAGCTATACTCCACAAATTCTGATGTGTTTCCATTTTATTCAGTTCAAACACTTTCTAACATTTTGTTTTGTTTTGTTTCTTCTTTCACCCATGGGTTATTTAGATGTGTGTTACTCGGTGCTGAAATATTTAAGAATGCTCTTGTTTTCTATTATTGACTTCTAATTTAATTCTACTGTGGTCAAAGAAGTAAATCAGAAAGAGGCACCTGGGTGGCTCAGTCAATTAAGCATCTGACTCTTGGTTTCAGCTCAGGTCATGATCTCATGGTTTGTGAGTTCGAACCCCGCTGCAGGCTCTACATTGACGGTGCAGAGCCTGCTTGGGACTCTCTCGCTCTCTCCTTCTTTCTCTGCTCCTCCCTGTCTCACTCTCTTTCTCTCAAAACAAATAAACTTAAAAAAAATCAGGAAAGGTGAGTCTGAAGAAGTCTCCTATGGAGAAAAAAAATTTTGATATTGATACAACAATATCAAAAGCCAACAGGCAAACTAAAAGATAGTTGGGAAGTAACAAAAATTAATCTTAATATTAAACTCTCTATAACCTCAGTTTTCTTATTTCTGTACTGGGGGGCGGGGGGAAGGTTTAGATGCCTAGAACATTAGAGACCTTGCCTATTTTTCACTGCTGTGCCCCTAACATCAAGCATGTGGTAGGCACCTCGATGTCCAGGTGAACTGATGTCCAGGATTTGCTTCAAAATAATCCAACATGAGGGAAGGTGGATAGGGGAACAGATGGAAGGACACTGGCCAGGGGCTGAATTGTAGATGATGGCTCCATGATGGTTCATTATACTATTTTACTTTTTATCTTTCAATAAAAGGGTTTTAAAAATTTTAATATTAGCACTTAGTGGAACCTAGGGGAAAATTAGAAATAGCTTAAACACTGTCCAAGAGAAAGGACTGCTAGCTGTGCCTTCCATGTGTATGTAGAGTCTGCATGTAAATGAGATGACAATGTATATAGATGTATATATATGTATATATGTGTATATATATGTGTGTGTATATATATATATAGGATGCATATGAGTCACTGGAGTTGGCCAAAGAAAACAGCGCAGGTTTCAACAAAGTGAGGTGATACAATTCCCCAGCAAAAGAGATATCACAGAATAACACTGTGATTACGTATATTCTTTGTGTCACAAGGCTCTCAATTTTTCTCCTAAGTGAATTCATCTCTTTTCAGAGATAACTGCCTAGCATTTTTTCCCAACAGGAAGTATCTCCCTCATAACCATATACATTTTCAAAACTGGCTGTTCTGATAACTACACCACATACTATACTCTTTCAGTTTCAGCACGCAATAAGGAAAACGCTTCCTTTTAATCTATGATTTCTACTTTCACTACCAAATGTACAGAGTTTTGTGAAAAGAAAAACTATGCTGGAAAGTTAAGGAAGTACATCATGCTTTTCGTAACAGCAGGAACTTCATGTGACAAAAAACTTCAGCAGGTGCCTACCACATGCTTTGTGTTAGGGGCACAGCTGTGAACAAAAAGACACGGTTTCTAACGTCCTGAGCATCTAAACATCCACCCCCTTCCCAAGTACAGGAATAAGAAAACTGAGGTTCAGAGATATTAAATGATTTTTGCCCAGGACTGCACACTTCTGCAGCGGTAGGACCGGGGAAAACACTCCAGGCTTTCAGGGCAAGGTGGATTTACATACGGCTTCCTTGATACTACATCCACAGGCCCACAAAACATACAGTGCTTCATTTCTAGGAAGTATATGCTGAAGAATGCTGTTAAAAGCACAATCACTCCTAAGTACCCTAAGTGAATAATAATTTATTATCCTTACGAGAGTTGAAACCTTATATTTAAATGGCACTTATTTTTTAAGCTTATTTATTTACACGTTAAGTAATCCACACCCAAGGGAAGACTCACGACATCGAGATCAAGAAGAATCTCATGCTCTTCTGACTGAGCCCGTCAGGCTCCTCTGAAAGACACTTCTCGATGAAACGACTAACCTAATCTAGTGGATCACAACAGTGCCTGGCTAATATTCTATTATTAGGGCAGCAGGTATTCAGTCTGGAATATCCGTTATCTAGTACTATTTTTAAAGGGTGCAGATCTTTTTTAAAATAAAGGGAAAGTTAATGCAAAATTAAAGAGACGTTCGTAAATAAAAGCTTCCCTAACTCCAGAGAGTGTGCTGGGCGAGCGCCTGTAACACTAGCGCGCTCCTGAGCATCGGCTCCTCCCCGCCGGCCCACGCTCCTTTCTCGCCCACTCCGGCCGGCCGGGCTGAGAGATAAGGGTGCCGGCGTGTCCCGCCCAATTTCAATTCTCCCACGCCCGCCGCAGCCGCGCGCGCCAGGGCTTCCTCCTGCGCGCGCCTCGGGCCTCCATCACGCCGGCTGCTGGCAGTTAACCTTGGCCCCAGCACAGCCGCCCCGTTGGGAGTTCGGGAGGCCCAGGCGCGTCCTCGAGACCCCAGGCCAGGGCCGGGCGGCGCCGCGGATCCTGCGGTCTGAGGCGGCGCGATGGCCACACCCACCGGCTGAGTGGTGACAGCTCCCGCCGGGGAGGCGGGCACTGCCGACAGGTGCAGCCGCCCGTTAGGCCCCTCCCCGCCCGGGCCGGGCCCAGGTCTCGGCCTGTAGCCCTGGAGCGCCCCCGCCCGCACCACCTGTCGGGACGCCCCGCGCGCAGCCGGTGGCTGACGCCCCGCCCGGCTCCCGATAAGCGGCCAGCGGCGGCAGCGCGAGGTCTCGGGGGGATGAGAGCTTTACCGAAGGGTGGGTCCCACGCAGGCGGTGTCGGTGCTCTCGATCTCCTGCAAGATCCGCTCATGCTCTGGGACGCTACCCAGACCCTCACCATTCTCCGCCATCTTGGCTGGAAGCTGAGGAGCCGGTGAGGCGCGGCGCCGCGCAGACGGCGGGGGCGAAAGGCCTGAGGCGCGCGCGCGCAAGTGGGTGGGGTAGGGGGCGTGGCGAGAGGGGAGACGGCGCGGGGGCGCGCGAAGTGCGTGGGAGGCAGCACCGGGGCACGCGACCGACTCCCTGTTCAGCTCCCGCACCTGTCCGAGCGCAAGGTGCTGTCCGCCCAGACAAGGAGTGAAGACGCGTCACCTTCCGCTCTCCCCTGCTATTTGCCCCTAGTTGCTACCTAGTGAAAGACCTGGCTCTACCGTACATTCTTGTAGTCTGTGTGCCAGACCCTCTGCCTACGCGCTGGAAATACCTTAATAATGAAGCAGGTCGACAATGAAATAACCACCTGTGTCTGTAATAAAAACTACGGGAACATTTAACAAGGAGGCCTGATGTACTCTCAGTGGTGGAAAATCAGAGAAAAGAAAATTTGCACTTAAGAAAATGAAAATTGTGTGTGGGAGTAAGATTTATTTTAGGAATGTGCCAAGAAAATCCCAGCTGGCGACCATGACTTATGTATGCTCTGGGTGCACTACTGCTCTGGGGAGCCATTATCAGCCCGTGGGAAGTTCACAGTGGCCAGTCTTGACCTTTTATGGCAAAGATACAAGGGAGGTTCGGAGCAATTCAAATCCTTGAACCCAGGTGCCTTCCAGTAGCTGGGAGGAGCAGGCATCATAGAGACAGGAAAGAAGCGGAGAGGGGGGGTGGTTGGCTTCGGCAAAGTACTAATGTAGGAGACTCCTGCTTAATGACTCGTTGTGGGACGCTGAGTAAACCAGTTTGTCATGACCAAAGCAGACTGAGGAAATAATCAGGGAATGCAAACCTAGCCCTGAGGGACAACTATTTTCCAGTCCCCATTAATCCAAGGCTCTGAACTCCCCTTTGAGTGAATCACACTCTTTAACTATCCAGCTGTATAACTCCCTACCTTCAGTGAGTTTTTACTGGAAGCTTACCTCCATCTGCCTACCCACAAAAGTCCTGGGAGGTGGTACTGCCTGGGCTCTCAAGACAGGTGTCCTCAATTTAATTCCCTGCTCCTTCACGTTACAGCTGGGTGACATTGAGCAGGAACCTAGTTACCTTTTTCGGTTTCCACATCTGTAAACGACCACAACTATAGGGTCTACCTTATATCACTATCTCATATTAGTTTTCTAATGTTGCTGTAACAAATTACCATGAACTTAGTATCTTACAGCACTCAGAGATATTATCTTACAGTTGTGTCGGTTAGAAGTCCAACACGGGTCTGTCTCATTGGGCTAAATTCAAGGAGTCAGCATGACTGTGTTCCTTTCCAGAGAATTCATTTCCTTATCTTTTCCAGCATATAGAGGCCACCCAGAATTCTTAGCTCATGACCCCCATCCTCATTCTTTAAAGCCAGCAACACTGCATCTCTCTAACCATTCTTCATTCTTCTGTAGTCACATCTCTCTCTGACATAGGCCTTCAAAGATGCACTACTCTTGGGGTGCCTGGGTGGCTCAGTTGGTTAAGTGTCAGACTTCAGCTCAGGTGATGATCTCGTGGTTTGTGAGACAGACGCACTTGGGCTCTGCTGACAGCTCAGAGCCTGGAACCTCCTTCAGATTCTGCTCATGTTCTGTCTCTCTGAATAATAAATTAAAACGTTAAAAAAATGTTTTGAAAGATTCTCTGCTCTTCATGATCACTGTCATTAGTTTGGACCCCTGGGTAATCTTTTATCATAAGGTCTTAACCTTAATCACATTTGCAACAACCCCTTTTGTCAAGTACAACATATTTACAGTTCCAGGGATTGGACTGTGAACCTTTTTGGGGAGCCATTTTTTGCCTGGTACATATAGTAAGGGCCCTATAAACATTACTAACATACATAAATGCCTTCCTTTCCATTAATCTGAGATTTCTGTCCTTCTTGGAAACCAACTCAAATGTATCTCCTTCATAAAGATTCTCCCATCTAATCACAACCTTCTCTGCTAATTCTAAATTTGATTTACCACGCTTGTCCATTCCACTACCAACTGGTTTAATAGTATGCGCTTGTTTTGATTAGTTCCTTTTCATACATCTGTGAGTTTTGTTTGTTTTTGTACACTTGTTCCTCAGGGAATCAAAATGTGACTGATCTGAGCACATACTGGCGTGGAAGATCAAGGAAGATCCGCTCATCCAACTGCCCATTCTACCAAGAAACCCCTCACAAGCCTATTTCCACGATCTCAGTGGGCAGAAGAATCCAGATCCTCTCTGGGAAATCACACTTTCTCAAGATGTAAGAATACGCCACCACAACAAAATGTCTTCCTGAGACCACCAGCACTGTCACACTGTTAAAAATCTGACGTTCAGAGAGGACTTTTTTTTTAATTTTGCAATTCTGTATAGTTCCCCTTGGAGTTCTGCATGTGACTGAAAGAAAGGAGTTTTGAAACCAGACAATGCTGAAGACAGGAAGCCATTGGAAAGAATTTAGGATGAATTAGAAAGCCTTCCAAATAGTTTTGAGTATAAGGCAGGGGTTTGATTAATCTGTGATTGGCAACAATTTGGAATTAGAACAACAGCAAATTGTAAAAGGTTAGTTTTTTCAAACTTACTATTTATATATTGACATCAAATATAACATTTTATATAATTGTATTCAGTTGTCTGAATAGAAATCTGTAGTATTAACAGCAAATGTGTACCGCAAATTCCACGATGCCCATTTTTATCAAGGGCCTCGATGCAAGAAACAATATTTATGGACTTTTGTCAGAGGATATAAACTTCATCCATTCCTCTGGTTATTTAAAATTTTATCTATGAGTCAAGCCAAGTCCCTGTACCTAGAGCCACTGTTTGGGCCCTTCATGCCATTGTTTTTACAGTAAAAAACTGAATTATTTTCTTAGCCGACTGCGTCTCCAAGTGTCAACCACCACCATCTGGTGTTAGTACATCTGAATTTCAGGTTCAGCTCTTGAGAGGGGAGAATAAACCTTTTGAAAATTGAACCTGAAACCAAAACATACAAAATGAAGACAAATTTTGTATCTTCCTACAAATAGAATGGAAATCCATTTCTCCCTGCAGGAAATGGCAGACGCTCTTCGCCCAATCGACGTGCAGAATTCATTGCTCTGAAGAGTAAAGCAAGGTGCAGAGAAGTGGCACAGGCCGCCTTCTCATTTGGCAGCCGTCTCCTGATGGAGCATTCCTTTCCTGAGCACTCGTTACCCAAGACCTTTTCCCCTTCTCTTCACCAATCCTGACACCATCTGCCCAGACCCAGCCCCTGTTCTGGGAAGCCCGCCCTGCAGTGGTGCACCTCACTCCAGGCCCATTTCAACACCTGCTTCAACATAAGCAGGAGCATCTTCCCCTCAAGTCAAGTCAAGACAGAAGGAAGTCCATTTACCACTTCTGCTTCCGAAACAGCTTTTGCTGGTTCCCTTTATGACTTCTGACATTTCCGTTAGCACCTGAAGTTTTTTGCTAAGAACTTAAAACTAAATCTTCTAAATAACTATGTACATTTAAATTTTAGACATAGATATAACAAATGTATAAATGTGCAAAGAAAAAAAGCCTATTCTAATTCTATTCTAAGTGATACATTTCTAAAAAGGCTGTGATATAAAGAATTTCAGCTACAGGCCAAAATAAAAGCCATACTAGCTATATATTCAGCACTATTTGCTAAGCCCTTTATATCATCTAATTTAATCTTTACTAATGTAATTAGTAACTTAACTGGGAATTTAACTAGTACTAATTTTACTGAAATCTAATTTAATCCTATGGAGTACTTTCACTATCTCCAGTTTAATATGAGGAAACAGACTTACAGAAATTAAGTCACTTGTCCAAGGCTACACAGACAATAAGCTGAAGATGGAGCTATTAACCAGTTCCTGTTTCTCCCATTAGTTTAAAAAAAAAAAAAAAGTTGGCCAAGAAGCATGTTCCAATGTTGTTTTACCCAAGGGATAGATGATTTAACCAGTCTGGTCTGAGGAGGTTGGAGGCACACACAGGCAGATTGGGTTCTTTTTCAGTTAGTGGATATTAACTTCCAGAGATCCACTCAAAATCTCCCTTCAGGACTCCTAGGAAGGGAAAGGTAAACTCGGAAGACTGGCAGGACAGGGGATGCATTCTGTGTCCAGTAGGAAACTAACCAGCAAAGTAAGGATTTAACCTGTAAGTAAACTCTTAGTCATTAATGACTTAGACTTTGAGCCCCTTGTCTGCAAACTCATAACCAATCTTGGCAAAGCCCTCCCCCCCCACTCCCACCCCCGTACCCTCCTAGAAAGAGGCTCTAGAATGCAGCTGACTTGGTCTGGTATTTAACCACTTGGGTTCAAATTCCATCTCATCTTTAACTAAATGTTGGGCCTCCAGAGAGCTAGTGAACTTATCTGAGCCTCAGTTTCTTCAAGTGTGAATTAGGGACCATAATAGCTCCTACCTAGCTCACCAAGCTGTGTGGGATTGAAGGACATAATACATGCATAATATTTAGCCCAGAGCTCAGTCAACATTAACATCAGAGACCAGAACTATCGGACATTTATTTTTTTTATTATTATTTATTTTTGAGAAAGAGAGAGCTAGTGATGGAGGGGCAGAGAAAGAGAGAGAAGAGAGGATCCGAAGGGGCTCTGTGGTAGCAACAGAGAGCCTAATGCGTGGCTCAAACTCACCAGCCACGAGATCATGACCTGAGCCGAAGTCAGAGGCTTAACAATCAGCCACCTAGGTGACCCTAGACATTGATTTTTAAACCAAGAAGCCCAGAATTTAGCTTCCTCTTTGATAAAATACAAATAAAAACCAGACACATAAATGTTCTTTTCTCTAATCATTAACAAAATATCCTAGTTTTATATCAGGGTTTTCTGAACCTGAACTTTTTTTTGAATGCCTGATGGATAGAAACTGCCTGAAATGTTTCCTGTTGAAGGGGGGGAAACAGGACCATGGGTTAGGCCTTGGGTTAGGCTCCAGGTTGCAGATCTATTTCAGTGAGCTTTCTGGATCTCAGAGAAGTCAAGTGCCTCTTGGTTGTCCCCGGAGGCCCTGCGCATTCTGTGAGGCACATATTGAGATGCTAAATAAATTGCTGAGTTTGTCACCACTTTCAAGCGCAGGCACAATGTCTGTATGGTTGGCCGTCCTGCCCCGTTAATAGTTGTTAAATGAATGAATCACATGCAGCTATTCTGGTGTAAAGCTTAATGTTGTGAAACTATGTTTCATGAGGTAGATACATCTCTACAGAAAGATTCCCTCCTCCATTCCTGGGGAGCCTATAGCTGACTTCCTGATCTTAAGACTTTGCTAATATCATTCCAATGCTTCTTAGGGAGTGTCAGAGCCATCATCACATAATTGAAGGACTGCATCAAAAGTACAGTAGAGGCAGTTCTTTATACTTTGGCTCTAATAACGAACCCTTCCTGGTATCTTTTAGCGGCTCTTTGGGGTTGTCCTGACAGCTGCAGTCCTTCAACCTCTTCCTTGTTGGCGCAGCGGCATCCAGTGGCCACACTCTGTAAGTGCAAGAGGATGTGAATTGAGCCCAGGCAGGCCCAAGAGGGTTCCTGACGCAAAATCAGGTCCAGGAATCTGTTGTAACGTAAAGATCTGGACTCCATGGTGGAGAACAATAGAAGGAAATTTGAAATTGGAGCCAAATAAAGTCAGTTTTTCTGAAATATGGGCCAGTCCTCAGAAAAGTTCATAAGTAATTAGCTCCAGGTGCTGTTTATTTCAACAACTGTTTTTACTGAATGCTTGCTGAGTGCCAGGCTCTGTGCTAAGCCCTTAGGGCTGCTTTGCTGGTATCTGACCTGTGCAGTTGCTCTTGGCTTTAATGTTCTTCCATCACCATCTTGTAATTCTCAATACTTTTTTGAACAAAGGGGCCTGCATTTTCATTTTGCAATGGGTATGACAAATAATGTCTGTCACTAGTCCTTCCTTCAGACCAATGTCCTGAAAGCTCCATTAGCTTGTTCAGCCCAAAGCTAAACATTTTTGAGTCTGTAACCAGGCAATTAAAGAGCAATATTATTTTCTCTGAGTTCCAGTCTAGCTTTTCCTTCCTCTTCCCTCCAGCCTCTAGCTTATAACATCCATTATTTTCTCTTCTCTTTCTTTCCTTCTCCTCACTGTTGATTTTGCTGTTCATCATGCTGTTCCACGCATTCTCTATTCCTCACTCTTGTCCCACTTAGCTTTCCTTTATTCCTTTTGCCCTTTCTCCCTCTCCTCTCACTTGTCCTATTGTTCTTCTCTTGGCAAAATGGATTTAGAAATGTAACAAGTGTCATGTAATGAAATAATAATGATAATAGCTGACATTTATGCCTTGGCCACTCTCTGCAGAATAGCATCTCTGGAACTCCCCATCCCTCGCCCGGTTTTGTTATTCATCACAGCACTTTAACCACTTTTTTTAATATAAAACTATCAGTTGACCACTGTTTGCCAGAATTTACAATAAAGTAAACAATAAGGCTGGATAACATTCCAGCTACAAAGTTACTGTTCTTCCTGGTTTCAGCTGAACTAGCAACTCAAATACAGAGAAGACCGAGTCTCTGTGTAAGAAATGAGCTGGAATAAAGAAAACACATGCACGGCAAGAAGTTAGATTACAAACAAACAAACAAAGAAGTTAGATTACAGAGGTTTCTCCCCCCATTTATTCCAGCAGGTGCTAAACTGCCAACATCTCTAACAATCTGATTATGATTAGGTTTTCATGAATGAAGTCTTGGACATTCCATGAATCATGACCTTTCAGTCAATATAACACAGGATTTTAATTTTTGAAAAGGAATGGTTCACTAGAAGGAGCCTCTAGATGTCCATTTAACTAAGTTTCATTTACCTAAAACACACCAGGACTTCTAGTTTTCTCACTTGGGTAGGGAAGCTGTTGATAGTGATAAAATTGCCTTTCAGGGATCTTGCAAATAAACTTTCACTTATGTGACTGTAGATATGGAGATGGATTCTAATATAGCTGTTTTTAAACTGTCCAACTTAAATTGTTTACATTATATCTAAATTGTCCAATTACAAAATTTGAAAGGTTAAGGCTTCAGGAAAAATTTCAATTTAACTTTAAGTGATTTATTTCTTAGGTTCCTGAAAATGATGGCATCCCAGAAACATGGGCTTATCCATGGTTATAAATGCTATTTTTGTTTGGGTGAATGTTTAAAAAAGAAAAGAAAACAATTTATATATGTATTTTAAGTACACACATACACACACACGGACACAGACACACAGACACACACACAGACACACACACAAATAAGCAAAAAAACCCAGAATGGTCCTTAGACATATAGGAGTTAAACACAAATTCTGACCGAGTAACAACTGTGAAGACACCCCCTCACATTTAGAAAAGGTGTTCTCTAATGCAGGGCAATAATATGCCGTGGTCTCAAATATTCTTTTCTGTTAAAGGAAGCAACTACAGAAAGCTTTTATTTGTTCAAAGTAACCAGTGCTGGAGATGAAAAGAATCCGAACAACTCCCCCAATACTACTTCAAAATGAATAAATCAAACTTGATTTTCATTAGCATGTTATTTTTTCACACTAATAAATCAAAAAACCATGACCCAGGCACCATATATATGTCAACACAAACAATTACTGAGCTGCATCTTCCGGACAAGAATGCCAAGTTAGTCTCTCTTCATAAAAAACAATTACAACTTGGGGTGCCTGGGTGGCTCAGTCGGTTGAGCGTCCGGCTTCGGCTCAGGTCATGATCTCACGGCTAGTGGGTTCAAGCCCTGCATCGGGCTCTGTGCTGACAGCTAGCTCAGAGCCTGGAACCAGCTTCAGATTCTGTGACTCCCTCTCTCTCTGCCCCTCCCCAGCTCACACTGTCTCTCTCTGTCTCTCAAAAATAAATTTAAAACATTAAAAAATTAAAAAAAAACAATTACAACTTGAGGACATTCCATATTTGCCTCTTTTGCCAGCACCAAGTCTCCCTCTTCTGAATCTTTGTATTTCATGAGAAACATGAATTCTCCACTGCTGTCTGTGGCACCAATTTTTCATTCAGGATCAAGCGCTTTGGCAAAGCCTCTTGGTCCAGCAGCAAAATCCTCTTTTCTTCTTTGACTTATTATTGTCAGATCCACTGTCAGATAAAGATTTTCTGTTTATACCATCTTTTTCTTTACTAGCTTTTTGAGAATTAAGAAAGACTGCAATTGGGGCACACCTGGGTGGTTTAGTCGGTTAAGCATCCTACTCCTGATTTCAGCTCAGGTCATGGTCTCACAGTCCATGAGATCGAGCCCCACATCAGGCTCCGTGCTGACAGCATGGCGCCTGCTTGGGATTCTCTCTCTCCCTTTCTCTCTGCCCCTCCCCTGCTCGCTCTCTCACTCTCTCTCTCTCAAAATAAACATTTTTAAAATTTTTATTTTAAAAAAAGAAATGCTTCAGTTAACTCTGGCCAATCTAAATTTTCTTCAGGTTCCCAAGTGTTGTCAGCATCCTTAAATCCCTCCCACTTCAAGAAATACTCCACCTTCCATTCACTACATGTTGGTCCAGTACTTTTTCCACCAAATTCTGGTTCTGCCTCTTCTACTGTGTGTGTGTGTGTGTGTGTGTGTGTGTGTGTGTGCGCGCACGCGTGCGTGCGTACCCTCTTTCCATTCTGTTTCTTTCCCAGTTTTTGCAATGTGGTTTTATTAGAGGCCCTTTTTTTATTGCAGACCTGAAGAGCCTCCAAGCTGCTCTGGGTGTTGGGTCTCCCGTGTCCCCAGCCTGGTTTGCTTCAAGCTCCAGCCGCATCTGAGGGCATGGCCCTGGGGAGCAGTGCCAATACCACTTTTTTATTTGCTTATTTCTAGCTCCCTTCACTAAAATACAAGGTCCCTGTGAGCAGGAATGTCCAGGTCGTCATCTTGCTGTATCAATAGCAAGACCACTGACCATCCTAGATCATTGCCTGCCACACTGTAGGTACTCCATAAACTTCTATTTACTGAGTGAATGAACAAATGAGTGAGTGTGCATTTACTCTGTACGAGGCATTACATTAAATACACTTCATGCCTGGGGCACCCCAGTGGCTCGGCAGAGTAAGTGGCTGACTCTTGATTTTGGCTCAGTCATGATCTCACAGTTCCTGGGATGAACTCCTGGGTGGGGCTCTGTGCTGACAGCGCGGGGCCTGCTTAAGATTCTCTCTCCCTCCCTCTGCCCCCAACTCTCCCCCCCCACATATGTGTGCATGCATGCATGCCCACTCTCTCTAAAAATAAAACTTAAATACATAATACATACATACATGTATACATACATTGCATGCCTACTTCATGTAATCCTTTCAGTAGCTCTATTAGTAATTAGAGATGCAAAATCCGAACCTACATCCTTCTGGCTCCAGAGCCCATTCACTTCACCGGTAGATAAACAAAACGGTCCCCCTGGATAGAGTACTTGGTTCCAAGGTATAAAATGTTTCTTAGCTTGTCTCTTGTATTGCACTGAAGATCAAACAACTAATGCTATCATTTAAATGTTCAGCAGAACTTTGGCAACTATACAGCCCACTGTCACAGGGGACCCCACGCTTTCCTGAGATGCTGCAGACACAGCAGGCCTGAGTCACAGTCAGGCCCACACTGATTTCTGGACAGTTTCTCTGGACTCCACGTTTTATCAACAGCATGCAGGACACTACACCACTCTCAGCAGAGATTAAAAGTGGTGATGATATTACATTAGTACAAAATGTAAACATCAATAAATATAGTTTTGGAAAAAAGATACCTCTCTCCTCTGAATGTTATACAGCCAAAATAAAATTCACATTACTTAGTATTTATTTTCCACTTGCTCAGAACTTCAGGATGTTGTGAATGCTTATTTACTTCAACATTCTATATATTCATTAAATTATACTGGAATGTATATGCCAGATGTAAATTAGACATAATAATAGCTAATATTTATTGAGAATTTACAATGTGCTAGGCAGGCCTTGTGCTAAGCACTTTGTATATATTAACCATTTGAGATGGGTTACATTATAATCCCTATTTTAGAATTTCAGAAACTAAGGCCAAAAGCAAACATCTAATAAAACCTGGACCTTGGATGTTAATCAATATATTTAATGGGATAAGATTTAATAGAAATCTTCATTTCTGAAGATATAAACAGCAAGAGCATTGTAGGATGTCTATAGGTGATTAAACAAATTATATTTTTTAAAACCATCCCAAGATTTTATTGTGTATATGGTTTATATTATTAGTTGGATTTTTTTTAATGTTTTCTGTCCCTTCCAAAAGCATGTTATCTTCATTCCTAAAAACATTAAAGTCAAAGAAATAACAGTATCCTGTTTGCTCCTAGACTGGTAAAACTTCATGGTCAGTTTTTGGAAAAGAGCCCGAGAGAGTCTGTGAATACAAGTGTAAAACAATTATGTTATCATAAAACAATTACAAAAATTTCTTCTGGTACGTCATCTTGTACAATTCCCTTTTCCTCCTATTTTTCCCAGACCTCTGTAAGGCCATTCTTTGGATATGTCCCCTTTCTCTACTTCCTTCTAACTCTGCAGTGCCCTCAACCTGCCCTTATCTTCCCTCCGATCCAGCTACCACAGTAGGACATGCCGTAGTGTGCGAACCCAAATGGCTAACATGCCTGCAGAACCCCAGGAGGCAAAATGAGCCCAGGCAACTTCCAGGCTGGAGTCAGGACCCAGGGGGGCAGGTCTCATAGGCAAAAGCCTGGCAGCAGGAAGTTCTAGTGTGAATACGGTAAATGTTGGGAACCCTGCCACTGCCCTAAGACCATAGTGGCCATCACTAATTCATCAGAATCATCCTCAACGTAAGATCCGGGCAGCTGCTACTGATGCACTGGAACTGCTTTGCTGCTTGAGACCTACTGACCATCCCTGTTAAAGGACGCTGGTGATGCCGAATAAGACTAGTCCTAGTGGTTTCCGGGAGTGTGGCTCCAGACAGCCCTGAAGCCTACCAGGGACAGTATACCCCCAGAGGGAAGAGCTAGCAAAGAGCTGGACATATCTAGGCCAGGTGGGGGGACTGGAGTGAAAGTCAGAAAATCTGAAGAGAGAGGCACCTAGGTGGCTCCTTAGGTCGAGCGTCTGACTTTAGCTCAGGTCATGATCTCACAGTTTGTGGGTTCAAGCCCTGCGTGGGGCTCTGTGCTGACAGCTCAGAGCCTGGAGCCTGCTTCAGATTCTGTGTCTCCCTCTCTCTCTCTCTCTGTCCCCCCCCCACTCCTGCTCTGTCTCTCTCCCAAAAATGAATAAACGTTTAAAAATGTTTTTTAAATATGAAGAGAATGAGAAAATCCAGTGGAAATAGGCATATGGGGGTAACATGATGAAAACATTTGTGCTCAAGGCAAAAGGGTTAGGGCAGCAAAACTAATTCCAGATCCCCACCTGCTGGTGAGTCTCAGCCGACCAGCAATCTGAATACTGAAGCCACACCGTACTTGAACCACACCAGCACTAGCAGGAGACCTTTCCCGACATTTCTCCCTTTTCTCCTAAATCCACTCACCATCTGCACAGCTAATCTCAAATTCTACTCTTCTACCCTGGAATTTTATTCCCCAAATCCCATTTTTGTAGCTGCCTACTATGTCTTTAATGGATATTTCACCGGCAACACAAACGATGGAAAAACATAGGGTCTCAGCTCTCCCCTAAAACTCTCTCTTCTTTAAACTCAATAATATAGGCAGTTGTGCCATTTTACATAAAAAATGAAACACAGGACCTTGGAATCATCTGACTCTTGTCAGATGATTTCCACACATACAGAAAAGGAGGCGCCACAGGAGCAGACCCCAGGTCCCACTGCGGCAGTCAGGCAGGAGACAGGCTGGACGGTCTGGGAGAAGCTTGCTGTGGGTGCGGCCAAGTGTGAAGTCTGGAGTAGGGGGGAGTGCGGCGAGGCGGGAGAGACTGTGGACCACTGACAGTCCCCAGCAGCATGACAGCCGGTCTCAGCACCCCCCCCACACACACACAACCCCTCGCGGAGAGGAGACTCAGTCTCCCACATGATGTTGGGGGCTGAGCGCTAGGAAACTTGCACACCCTGCGAAAGAAGAGCTGTTGAGTCTCCCTTCAACGACATGAGCAGAAACCGGCTCTGAGCCCGGAGTCACTGAGCTCTCGGAGCTCACCTTGTTAGAGAAGGAAAACCCACCGGCTCTGATCTGAAAGCTGACCTTGAGCAGGGCACCTCAGACTCCCTACCAGGAGAACAAAATGGGCACGGGGAGGAAGCTGACAGAGTGTAAGATTTTAAGACAGAAAATGTTCGTTGAAGCAGTGCCTTTTCTTCTGTGACAAGGAAAAATGAACAGGAGAACTTTTAGAACTTCTCTCTCTCTCTCTCTCAATTCCCAGGTCCAGGGCTCTCCCTGAGAATGTTTCTCTCCTGTATGGTCACCCCATCCTCTCACTGTCCTAACCCTCCCCTCACTGTCCCCGCCAGGGCCCCCTGGCAGGGCCCGCGCGGTCCGGCTGGTCAGTCTGCGTCCGACCAACCCACCTTCCACGGTCTCTGCCTTTAGAGCCTGCAGCTATTCAAATACATCCACCGCCTCCTCGTCTTCCGTGAAAAGATAACTTTCTCTCTCAAATGCTTCCTTCTTTCTTTTGCTTCACAAGGTCACCATTAGTTCAGAAGCTCATACAAATCAGTTCAACAAATATTTATCCAGCTACTCCACTGGTAGAATCTTTTGCAGGAGATACTAAAATATAAGGAAGATACATTTCTGCCCTCAGCAATCTGTAGCCAGAAGAAAACGGTTATAAAATAACAACACGCTTGTACGTATGCACGTGCATGCACACACAAGCGAGTCAGAGTAAATGCTCTGGATTCTTTGAGGGCTTCAAAAGATGGGCATTCACATGTGGCTGGGGGGTCAGCAGAGGCCTCATAGAAGACAGAGTTTTTGAATTGTGCCTTACAAGGCAGGGCTAAGAGTGAATAATAATAATAATAATAATAAGCCACGAACACGAGAGGAAGAAAATCTCAGGACACATGATCAAAGAGTAAACAATCTAGATCAGCCAAAATGGAAGTCCTGTCTTGATTTTCCAACCCTCGTATTTGACTACGCCAGCTGATGTGCTCTATAAGAGCAGTGGAATGGAAGAGCTGACACGGGAATATTGATGGCGTGCATAAGTATGTGTAGAAAGGCATCGAATGTCAGCCTAAGAAGTCTTCAGCTAATAATTATTAAAGCAAAGATTCAGGAAAACTGATTTTGGTTAACATTGTCCCGGATAAAGTTTCATTAGAAGCTCTGTGTCTACCCTGCACATAACATTGGGGTTTTTGGCTAGTGCTCTCCCCCCTTGTTCAATAACCCCGATGTGAAGTTAATAGTGGGTACTGCAGGTCCCCTCTGGTGGTGACAGGGCAACACCTCGAGAAAATATCAGTGCTGTCTCCCCTCTTGAGGGTAACACTGGGGGAGTGTTATGATGGTCACTGATATTTTTTTCTTTAGGAAGACCAGGTACAAGACCAGGGATATTTGCTCTAACAACAGAAGGTAGAAAAGCTCCAAGATCCAAAGCAGGAAGTCAGGTCCAGTATCAAGCAAGACTAGGGATCATTCCATGAACGGATGACATGTGGACGTGCTACCCAGGGTTGAGAGACAAGGGGGGAGGGTAAGGAGTTGAAGGCCATGGGCTCTGAAGCAGCAACGGCAGCAGAGGCCACAGTAACTAACACATGTCTAGGCTCCCCTCACCCCTTGTCTTGTTTCCCTTTAGACTTCTGATCTAGCCACCAGGCAAATGCACAAGTTCTAGAAGGCGCTGTACAATATAAAGTCTGTTCCATATGGAAAAAATTACTGAGTTTCTCACTAGTAAAACAGCTCTGGGGGCACCTGGGTGGCTCAGTCAGTTAAACCCCCGACTTTGGCTATGGTCATGATCTCACAGTTTGTGAGTTTGAGCCCTACGTCATGATCTCACAGTTTGTGAGTTTGAGCCCTACGTCCGGCTCTCTGCTGTCAGCACAAAGCCTGCCTGCTTCCCATGTCTGTCTCCCTTGCTCTCTGCCCCCACCCCCGCTCTCTCTCTCTCTCAAAAATAAATATACATTTTAAAAAATGCTCTGATTTCTTCTACCTATTAAATAGGGTAGAAATAACCTGCCCTTCTTCGTGGGATGTTCATGATGTTTGTATAAAATGAAAACGTAAGGAAAAAATTGTAATGGAGTTTAACTATTTTACAACTGTACCTACATATTGATAACCCAAGAATCAACCAATAAAGAGCAATACCTCCTCATGCCCCCAACACAACCCTAGGCCCTGTGAAGAGATTCAAGATATATTTAAATGCAAAGTCAAATTTAAATATTTGGGAGACATTTACTCAGACTTAAACTGTAGTTTAAAGCAACTTGGCCCTGGGCCCTTTCTAAGGATTGAAAAGACAATACCTCTCCCAAATCCTTTTATTTAATTAACAAATATTAGCCAACAAATATTTATTGACTGTCACTATCAAATTCAGTGATTGCCATTTCATTCCCACACTGATAATGTCAGTTACAGGCAAGCAGTCAGAAAGAATTAAATTTTTAAAGCTGCCCTTTTAACGTAAAGATACATGGTCTTTCATTTTAATCTTGTTCTTGTGCAAATTAATCCCCATATTACCAAAGAAGCTATTTTTACATCGTTTGTGGAAATTAAAAAACAAACATATCTGAGAAGGCCCCACATTCCTGAGCAGTGACGGTGAAAATAAACATTTCACTTTTTTTTCCCCTAAAACTCACATCCACCCAAACAGAAATTGGTTTCACTGGCCTAATTGTTCTCAATATTTCTCACTAAGCGATATTTTAGAGAAAACCATTGAAATCTTCTATAAATAAGATGAAATATGTATTTGGAGACGGCATGAAGCTCTTTTTCATCTCTCTCTTGTGTTTTCTTTTTTTTTTTTTTTTGATGAGGCTATTTATTTATTTATTTATTTTATATAACCCTTTTTGATCTCCTGAAAGTCATCTCTATAGTTTAAAACTTGGGGTCATGGATCAGGAAACAAATATAACGCCAAAAAAAAGTGGATTGTTTATTGTAATTTCTCTAAATATAAGAAAAGAGATACAGATTAGGTATATACAGAATTGTAACTATTTTTTCAAAATCCATTTTTTATTCTGTTACGGAGAAAAGTATAAAAAGCAGTGAAGAAGACTGCCCGATCACCATGAAAGAAGAAGCACATATGGAGGAGTCCTACCTTAATGTCGCTTCAATGGGCAGCTCAAAAGACTGAATCTCAGCCAGGACGTTCTCATAGGTCTGATCTGGGTCTTCTTCCAACATTGCTCCACAGGCCCCTGAGCTTCCAACTGCAGACATCATATTTTGAGTGCGCCACAACAGTTGTAATTTATGGGTTTTGTTATAATTTTGTTATAATTACCGTAAGCGTTCTCTGCTCACCCAGAGTAGCCGCAGAGGCTGAGCTCACAGTCTGACTTCACGCTATCAAAATCTTTGCTTCCAAGAATGTTGCACAGCTGTTGCTGTCCAGTCTCTACTTATAACATTTTACTTATTATTAACCTTGACACAGTTCAGAAAGTTCCTGCCTGATGTCTGCTGTGTTCATTTATTTGTTTCTCAAAGACGGTGACTGCAAGCTTCGGTAAGAATTAGAACTGTACATATAAAAAAAAAAAGCTATTAGCTACAATTGACTTGTCAGGGCATATATTTTAATATTATTTATGCTAAATACAGAATACAAGACATGCTCCTAGTTACTCCTGTGATTACACCCTTGCCCACAAATGCAAGTAGGTAGCTTGTCCAGGAACAATGTAACCTCTTATAGGAAATGATTTTGAGGTCACTGGGCCAGTTCCTTGGGCCCCCATGTCTTCTACCATTCCACCATAGTCACTGTTGTGTGTCCATTTACAGAGCCATTCCGTCTTCCGTCCCAGCTCAAATCCTTGCTAGGCACTTCTGCCTCACTGTGAATGAGTCTGCCAGATCCTTTCTGCAGAATAGGTTTGGAGGAAGAGGGAGAAAGCACAAAGATGCCAGGATGGGAAAGAGGCAGGTTGCTACTGAGAAAAAGAAGGAATGCAGGAAATAACGGTCCAAAATATCAAGGGCAAGTGTGGCCTACACCCAGCCTCAGGATGGTCTAAAAGTTAAATGGCACATATTTCCTATTACCATTTTCATTAGATCTTCCTCAAGTTCAAGTTTAACCTCATGCTTTCTTGGCCCCTCCTAGAAAGTTGGAATTTAAAGATATGGCTAGTGGGGCAGGGCGCCTGTGTGTCAAGTCCTGGCTAGCTCCCTGGTCCAAGTGTTAAGTGTCAGACTTTGGCTCAGGTCATGATCTCGCCAGTTCGAGTCCTACATGGGGCTCTCTGCTGTCAGTGCAGAGCCTGCTTCAGATCCTCTGTCTCCTTCCTTCTTTCCCCCTCCCTCACTCTCTCCCTCTCAAAAATAAATAAACATGAAAAAAATAAAATAAAGGGATGGCTAGTGACATTCTTCCATGTGAACTTATTTTTATTAAGTTTTTATCAGATTTTTAAATTTTGCTTTGTAAAAAAACTAAAGTTATTTCTCTTAAAACTGTAGTGCTTATATAACCACAAGGCATATGCCATCAACTGCATCAGGTTTTCACCTCTCCCTGCATCCCCACCCTTGCAAGTACCTCACCAAGGGCACAGTGTTCCCCCTTGACCTTTGACTTTAGGCTTGGTGTGTGACTTCCCATAAGGCACACTTCTGAGCTCTGAGCCTAGGCTTTGTGAGTCCTCGGGTATTTCTATGTGTCCTCACCCCCCTCCGCCATCACTTGGGCACACAAGTCCTGGCTAGCTCCCTGGTTCAAGGGGATGAGAGATACACAAACTCACAAAACCGGACTCACAAAAACTGCAGGGAGAGGTACAAATTCCCATCCTGCAGCCGCAGCTCCAAGTGAAGCCGCCCACCCAAACCTGGGCGAGGCCAGCCGTGGCCCACCAGCCGCAGACACAGGAGCCATAATAAATGGCTGCCGTGTTCCCCCACTAAACGACGGGTCGCGCGGCCCTAGCAAACCGGCACCGCATGCTTCGCTCCAGCCCAGCCGGCAGCTTCCCCTCTCAGACCCGCCGCAAGTCGGACCGATGCAACAGGGCCACGCCTAACACCATTTCCCCCCAGAGGAAGTGGTGATGCCCTCCTTCAAGACTTGACACGGAACAGTGATTTTCTACCTTGTGTGAAAGCCATTTGTGTGGAAGGGTTTTAATTTCCACCAAATTACCATATTATTTCATAACAGAGCATCTATTTTTTTCATACCTGTATTCCACGTAACACTTAACACATTGCCTTGTATGCAGTAGGTGCTCAAGAAATTCCCATTGAATGAATGGTAGCAAAAGCTACAAGCTAAGAGTCACTTCTACCTTGTTAGGAAATGTTGGTCCAACTTATGCAAAACTCTGACGGTTGCACATTGAATGCATCAGAATCGGAGAGTATGTAAGTGCAAGATGAGAAATCAGTCTGGTCATAGGAGGACATTGGTCATCACCCTACTATGTTGTAGAGAACAATTCAGAGGTGATGCCACGTACCCATGAACATATGCCTGTGATGACCCAGCCAGCCCTAAGTGTCACGTAGTTAAAAAACGGATTCTTCTCCCCACATACCCCAAATTTTTATTTTTAGAATCTTCAAACTTATAGAAAAGTTATAAGAACACAACAAACAGCCACATACCCTTTACCCAATTCGCCAATTGTTAACATTTTGCCACATTTGCTTTCTGTTTATTCAAAGGGATTTTGTAATACAGGCATATGTTTTTAATATAAATTGTGAGAAAATTGTATTCTGTTATGTTTTTATTTTTGAGAGAGAGCGAGAGCACGGAGGGGCAAAGAGAGAAGGGGGGACAGTCCGAAGTGGGCTCTGCACTGACAGAAGCGAGTGTATGGGGCTTGAACTCATGAACCTTGAGATCATGACCTGAGCCTAAGTGGGACGTCCAACCGACCAAGCCACCCAGGCGCCCCAGAAAACTGTATTCCTTTAAAGAGAGTATTTTTAGAAGAGTAACAATATAGCAGTATGCTACACAGCAGCGTAATTAGTAAATACAGTAACTGACTTACTGTCACCGCATGACCCCATTGCTACTACACAGCACCGAGATCTGCTTCCTGTGCAGCCAGCTCCCCCAGGAGAGTCAAGGTCTTTCAGCCTGTCTCCCTCTGCTCCTCCTCCACTCCCACCCGTCTCTTCTCCTCCCGCTTCTGCTAAGGCATAGTCCCTCTGCCTCTTACTTTCTTCTAAACTGTGTAAGACACAGGCAACAACTTCCTGTTTCCACTGGCTAACCAGCATCTTCCTTTTATTCAAAACTTTCCTTGAGTGCCATTTCCTACCGGAAGTCCACACAGATTGAATGAACAGGAGACCATCTCCTCCCGAAAGTAACAGTTAAGAAAAACAACCTCCCCTATCCCATAGTGCTGACAACAAATTCACCAAATAAGGAAAAGAAAAGGAGGAAATGGAAGCATTTTTAAACAGCTATATTCCAAGATGCCCATAAAAGAGAATGGTGTGTGTGACTGGAATGTTCCCGATCTCCACCCTTAACCTCTCCTCCCAGCTGTGGCTCAGACTGTTTGGACTACTTCCTAGGATCAAGCCTGACCACTGACTAAAGACATTTAAGTGGCCCTAAGCCAGTGGTTCTTGTTCCTCCCCAGCCCCAAGGCAATGCCTAGAGACTTTAAAAAAAGTTTTTTATTTTTGAGAGAGAGAGAGAGAGAGAGAGAGAGAGAGCAAGTGGGCAGTGTCAGAGAGAGGGAGACAGAATCTGAAGCAGGCTCCAGGCTCTAACGGCACAGAGCCCAACGCAGAGCTCAAACTCACCAAGAGCAAGATCATGACCTGAGCCAAAGTTGGAGACTTAAAGGAGTGAGCCAGCCAGGTGCCCCCTGGAGACAACTTTTAAAGCCAGAACTAGAGGTGGATGCTACTGACATCGGTGGGTAGAGGTGCTGCTGATACACCACAGCCCCCCACAACCAACGTTATCCAGCCCAAAAAGCCAATAGTGCTGAGGTTGGCAAATCCTGCCCCAAGCTGATCTTCGAGGCACATCATCAGGCTATGTGTCGTTCTGATACAGGCCCTGTGACTTAGGCCCCTGCGTGGGCTTTTTCTTCCTCTGAAGCTGAGTCTCGGTCTTCTTTTTTTTTTTAATTTTTAATGTTTTTATTTATTTTTCAGAGAGAGGGACAGTGTGAGCAGGGAAGGGTCCGAGAGAGAGGGAGACACAGAACCCAAAGTCAGGCCCTAGGCTCTGAGCTAGCTGTCAGCACAGAGCCTGACGCGGGGCTCGAACCCACGAACCAAGAGATCATGACCTGAGCCAAAGTCGAACACCCAACCGACTGAGCCACCCAGGTACCTCGAGTTTCTGTCTTATTAGTCTGCTAGGAACCCAGTCCCTCCAGAACCAGAAAGTGACCTTAAAAAAAAAAAAAGGTAATTATTTAAATAAAACTTATTGAGTAAAAGTTTTTGAAAAAAAACTCAGTCTTTTTAACTTTATTTTATTTTTGAATAAAAAACTATTTCCTTTATATATCTATTTTATTTTTTAATAAAAACTTTGTGAAAACAAAAAACAAAACCTCGTCTTTTTGAGGTAAGCAGAGACTGGGTCCCTGTTGTTGTTTTGCTGCTACTGTTACTATACCCACAGCAACTAACGCCACGGCGAGCCCAAGGTTGATGCTCAGTAAACATTTGTTCGATAAATTATCTTGACACAGCAGTACAGTGCTTTGTAAACCAATAAATATTTATTCATGATATCACAGAGTTTATCTTACAAAAGCTATTTCAAATAAAGTAGATAAAAGTTGTTTTAGTTATATTAGTATTATTTTTCAACATTAGAAATCCTATTAAGATACTCAGTTAAACTTTAAACCTCTAGGAGCGCCTGGGTGGCTCAGTTGGTTAAGCCTCCGACTTTGGCTCAGGTCAGATCTCACATTCGTGGGTTCAAGCCCCGCATCAGGCTCTGGGCTGACAGCTAGCTCAGAGCCTGGAGCCTGTTTCTGGTTCTATGTCTCCTTCTCTCTCTGCCCCTCCCCCTCTATGCTCTGTCTCTCTCTGTATCAAAAATAAATAAAACATTTAAAAAAAAACTTTAAACCTCTAGCATTATTATTGTTAGGATGCTTACAGCAATATGGTTTGTTATAAGAAGGTTAGTTTTTTGAGAAATATCTATGGCATCCAAAAGAGTGGTTCCATAGGGCCATTCTACCTTTTTCTTTCCGTCTTCAAAATTCAGGATGTAATACTTCATTACAAAAAGCATTTTGGTCTTTCAACAGATCTGTGTTTTCTCAGTAAGCTCTATTCTTACTGCTCTTTGAAGAATAAAGTTGAGAAAATTGTTTTCAAAAATCTGTTCTAAGTTTCTGCTATAACTCAGCACATCCTTCTGTTCCAAAAATCTTCGAGGACATGGTGTTTCTGTGAATGTTGCAATACCACCACCGTTATCGGAGCTTCTATTCCCTGGAACATGCCACGGTTTTGTACGTCTCTGAACCTTTATACATCCTGCTGCTTTTATCTAGAACACCTCCCCCGGCCCTGTTTTCCTGTCTGTAACGCGGGGAAGACAACAGTGCCCCATCTCACGCTGCTGTGAGAAGGCTCCGTGATGCTCAAGCCTTTATTAGGTAGAGCGCCCAGGAAGGGTGGCCCCTGATGAGCGGCAGGGTCAGCAGTTTGTATGAGCTTTGAGGCCTTATTTAATGCCACCTTGTTGTACAGATTTGTTACTATCTCCCATAACTTTCTTTTTAAATGTTTATTGACTAATTTTTGAGAGAGAGAGAGGAGAGGAGGGGCAGAGAGAGAGGGAGAGAGGGAAGCCTAAGCAGGCTCCATCCCGGGTGTCAGCACAGAGCCTGATCTGGGGTCTAAACCCACGAACCCTGAGATCATGACCTGAGCAGAAGTTGGGTGCTTAACAGACTGAGCCACCCGGGTGCCCCCTGCCCCATAACGTTTTTGAGCATGTGGTCTTTACCAAAGCTCTGATCCCTTAGTAGTACTGTTTTTGTTATATATCTATCTCACTGGACTATGAGCTCCACAAAAGCAGGGGATGGGCCTTAACTTTCTTTATAGTCAAAGCATCTCACATGATGCTGGGCGCCTAGCAGGCATGGACTCAATGACTGCTGAGTGACTAGAAGATTTGAGCATGAATGATAGAAACAATACCGGCCTTCCAAAACAGATATGAAGAGTGTCCACTGCTTAATTAAATTTGATATTTTCCCATTTGACAAGACCATTCTAGACTGTTTTAGTTAACTGTGATTATTCCTTTTCTTTATCTTCATGCAAATCTGGGGTTTCATTAAGAGGCGGTGACAGGTAAAATCTCGTCTCAGTTCTCAAACATAATTTCTATAGTAGAAGTAGCTTCACCACGTAAATATTTTTGAACCTTATACCTCTTCTGTTCGTTATGATGGGGTCTTCTGATTGAAAATTTTTAGGGTGCCCTTGTTCTTTTCCCAAATGTAAATCTTCAGCATTTGACAAAGAATCAACAGTCTCAGTCTGATGATCAGAGAGCTAGATTATGGCGCCACCTAGTGGTCAATTTTTGGCACATAGTCTGTTGAAACCCGCTCTTGCTCTTCTAGGTTTTCATTTAATTGTTTATATTGGTAATTGTAAAACATCATGAGAAATCACTAAATATCTTGCTCTCTTTTTTCTAGCATTTCTGGCAACTGTTCTATGTATCATTTGTCCTCCATTCATCTAGTTCAGAGCTCTTCAGCAGAACTGAGAATTTAAACACATGCTACAAGGCCTATCACCATGCTTCCAAAGATACGCTTTTCTCCTACCAGGAAACCAGGAACTTTAAAGTGAGAATTCAGGCCCCTCCTGAGTGACTCAATCAGTTTCACATCTGTTTCTTGATTTCAGCTCAGGTCATGATCTCACGGTTGGTGAAATCCAGTCCCGCGTCGGGCTCTGCTCTGTGAAGCTATTCTCTCTCTCTCTCTCTCTTTCGCTCTCTCACTCTCTCTCTCTGCCCCTACCTTGCTCATGTGTGTGTGCGCTCCCTCTCTCTTTCTCTCTCTCAAAAAAATAAACTTTAAAAACAATAGTAAGACTTTAGGACACTAACTTCTTCCAGCCATGCTATGAGAGGGTGGGCCACCTTGAGCCCCCCTTAAGTACCCCCTGAGCTCCCCCTAAGCCCCACCTGAGCCCCTGTTCCCACATCTGGCCTGCGGCCCTTTGCACATATTCTTCTAAACAATCATTCTCTTTTCCCTATTTTGAAACCAAACAATTCCCTCAAAAATATGGTTTCAGGCATAAAATAGGAAATAGTACTAAACAAACGGAAATGTTTTGCTTTAAATACTGAAGCCATTTGTTTACATTATGAAATACTTCGCATTCAAAGCCCATAATTGAAAAGAAACATGAATCATCAATCACAAGGGGACTTTATAGATAAGAAATAAGCAGTGGCCTGAACAATTGTATTAAACACGAACAACTCTTGTTGGGAGCTTTTGCTGACTCATTTTTCAGGAAGTGGGCTGTCCAGGGAGATTTTTACGGGAGGAACAATCGACAATATTTTCATATTAATAACCTCCAGTTACTTTATTGTTCTCAAAACTTTTGTTAATGAGTATTTTCCTGTTCACTGAAGAAAAAAAACATTAATCAAAAGACAAAGCCTAATCTGATTTATTTTTATGTGTTCTGGATTCTTCTGTGATACTAAATATATTTGAGTAAGAGTTGTAAAACATCTTTATCCACTGAGCATAATATCAGGAACTATTTTGAATCTTTTTTTAAAAAACATAAGCGCTACTGCTTGTATTGGATACATTACTTAGAGTGATTCCAAACTATCACTTTGGATTCAAATTCCCTTCAAGCTGCAGCAATGTTTCCACGTGGTTTGGTACCTCTTCTGCCCCACTCCTGAGATTTCTCTCAGTTTGCCAGTCAGTTAAGAGACAGTGTGAGCTCCTCAAGACCAACTAAAAGATCAGGGCATTCTCACAAGGCCCCCTCAGAAAACACGGTCTCCAGAAGACTGCAGAGAACAGGCAAGGTCAGTGTGTCCCATGGAGACTCAAGGATGCACACCTTTCGGTCCTTCCACAAGCGCTGGGGATCTCTCTCTCTTAGCTTATGAATGAGGGTTTGTAACAAGGGGCTTAAGTCACTTGCCTGTGGGGTTAGGGGAAGTAAATTGTGAAATAAGATTATTGTGTGATTACGATTTCTGTTAGCATAAACAATCATCATACTTGTCCTGATTTAACACAAATATACTTCCCACAACATGCCCCTCCCCCGACGGAAGCCCTGGGGAGAAAGCCCAACTTCACACGGAAAATGCAGTGTTACTTAGGTACGAGGTGATAAACAAACTTACAGGCAAGTAAGAGAATCAAGTAGGCTTCTGTGTAGTGTAGCAGTTACATGCAAAGACCTTGGAGTTGGACTGCATGGGTTCAAATCCCGCCCCTGCATACTTAGTAGCTATGTGACCTTGGGCTTTTTCCTGTGCCTGGAGTTTCCTTATCTGCATACAAGACAAGTTCCTATCTCATAGATTTTCTGGGGAGATTAAATTAATTAATGCAAATAAGGTCTTCAGAACAATGCCCGGAAGTAAAGAGCACTACGGACACATTAGTGGTATGGCATTGCTTAAGAAAGGATGATGCTATGAACCACTGAGCATGATTTTTTTTTTTTTGCTTTTTGAAAATCAACTGCCTTATAATTTTTTATGGTGAGTAGCGCTGTTCTAGCTCTTTTCCAATGGACACATGTAGATGCTTCTCTGATGCTCAAAGATCAGAGTTTTGAAAATGTCAGTGACCTATAAAAATGTTTAGGAGACCAGTGCTCAGGTGCTTATTATAAAGTTATTTCCTGTGTACTGATCTTTATATTTCATTCATCTTTTTTTTAAAAAGTATGTATTTAGGGGGCACCTGGGTTGAGCATCTTGACTTTGGCTCAGGTCATGATCTCACAGTCTGTGGGTTCAAGCCCCAGATCAGGCTCTATGCTGACAGCTCAGAGCCTGGAGCCTACTTGGGATTCTGTCTCCCTCTCTCTCTGCCCTCCCCCACCACCTGTGTTATATCTCCCTCTCAAAAATAAACATTTAGAAAAAGAAAACACTGTATTTAAGAACCTACTATGTGCCAGGCTTTTGAAAAGCCCACAGGTCAGTGAAGAAATTTCTCCTTTGTTCCAGCTGGATTGAGAGTGGGAGCAGAGGGGTCTGGGAGTGAGGCACCCGCCCACACCCAGGATGCACATACGCTTGCTGGGAGAATCCACCTGTGGGCCTCAAAGCGATGCCTAAAACCAGATCTAACTCAAGAGCTCAAAACCACTATGTGATGCGGCCTCCCTGATTCAATGGAGCTTCAGAACCCAGGACCATGCTTTTTACCTGAATCCTTGAACCTTCCACTCTGCGAGTTGTCCCAGAAATAACCACGTTTGGTCTATCCCAGGCTCCTGGAGTTTAGTTTGGGGAGTGAAGAGAAGAATCAACATTAGAAAAAGAACCTCAAATCTTGGAAAAGAGCCGCTAAAGAAAAAGCATCTGATGAAAAGCTGCCATTTTTTTATGGTTTTCCCTTATAGCTCCCTGGCTTCTCCTTCTCAGCCTCCTTCCCAAGTTTATTTTTGTCAGTTTGTCCCTTAAATGTAATTGTTTCCCTGGAATCTGTCCCCAGGATCTTTTCTTCTAACTCTAGGCTCCTGTAAGTTCATCTTCCACTTTTGTGTTGACGAGTCGCAAATCCAGGCCTACAGTTGTAGGAGTTCTTTCCTGAGCTCCAAATTTCATTTCTTTTCAAAAAATTTTAATGTTTTTATTTATTTTTGAGAGAGAAAGAGAAAGACAACGTGAAGAAGGGGAGGGTCAGAAAGAGAGGGACAGAGAGAGAGGGTCAGAGAGAGAGGGAGACACAGAATCTGAAGCAGGCTCCAGGCTCTGAGCTAGCGGTCAGCACAGAGCCCAACGCGGGGCTTGAACCCACGAACCATGAGATCATGACCTGAGCCGAAGTTGGCCGATTAACCAACTGAGCCACCCAGGCACCACTTTTTTTATTTGAGAGAGAGAGAGAGAGAGAGAGAGAACCAGTGGGGGAAGGGAAGAGGGAGGGAGAGACGGAATCCTAAGCAGGCTCTACACACAGTGCGGACCCCACACAGTGTGGATGACACGGGGCTGGATCCCACAACCCTGGGGTCTCAACTTGAGCAAAAATCAAGAGTTGGACACTCAACTGACTGAGCCACCCAGGAGCCCCCCCCCAAACTTCATTTCTAACCCCCTACATAACATCTGTACCAGAATATCCTGTCACCTAGTACTTGACCTTCAACATGTCTAAAACTGAACTCATAACTTTACTGTCCATTTGGGTAGCGATAACAGAATACCATAGACCGGGGGCTTAAACAACAGGAATTTATTTCTCACAGTTCTGGAGGCTGGGAGTCCAAGATGAAGGAACCAGCAGATCAGTGACTGGTGAGAGCCTGCTTCAAGTCCATTACAGCCACTTCTCACTGTGGTCTCACATGGCAGAAGGGGCAGAGGAGCTCTCTGGAGTCTCTTTTTTAAGGACACTAATCCTGTTCTTGAGGGCCCAACTCTCAGGACCTAAGCACCTCCCAAAGGCCTCGCCTCCAAATACATCACGCTGGGGATTACATTTCACCATATGAATTTGAAGGGACACAGTCTATTAGCACTCTTCTCCCACTTTAAGCCAGCATCCATAAACCAAACACCCATCTATTAATAATGATGCTGTCCCCAAAACAGACATTCCCAACCTGCTCTTGCTCTCCAAATCAATCTCTGCCTATCTCTGATCCATTAGCTCTGAGCCTGGTCACCTCTGGGCCTTTGTAGATGCTGTTCCCTTTATGTGGAATGCTCTTCCATCTGCCTACTTTGTGCACAAATGTCTATGTATTCTTCAAGACTCAGAACAGCCCCCTCTTCAAAGCCTCCCTAGGTTCTGGATCACACTTCACATCGGACATAACCTGGCCAGGGAAAGAACATATTTTATTTCCAGTACTAAGCTATGAATTCTTTGAAGACCACATCTGGGCCTTATTCACCTTTGTAGTTCTCAGAGCACTTACCACAGGGCCTCATATGAAGAAGTCATCGATATATGTTTTTTAGAATAATCAATTAATTACTATAACAAAAAGAAATCAGGGCGTTTTAAGAGTTGATTTCTTCTTCCATTTGTCCTTTGTCTACAAATTTCCCGTTCCCTACTATCTCTTTCCTGGCTTGGTCATCACTCAGAAATTGTGATGCTGTAAATCATCTGCCTCACAAAATGTTTTGGAGTATATTTGGTCTATAAGGCCTGAGATAATCTGGCTCCTTACAGGGATGTCTATTGTGGAGTCCAAACAACTAATGACTAATGTGAATTCCTTCACTTCAAACACCAGACGATAAAAAGAAAAGTTTCCATTTATACCAGGTTTTACAGGGTTATGGTTCAATAGGTGATCTGTATGCTTCCTTTTTACTTCTAAACACATGTGTTCCTTTGTTTCTCAGGAAGTAATCATCGTGTAGCCATGGAAATCAATGAGTGCAAAGGAAATGTTGCAGGGGAATAAGGAAGCCAACTAACTCAACTTCGCAAAAGTTGGTCATATCCTAAAATAATCAAAATACAACCATCCAAAGGTTCTTCGAGGAAGTGTTCCTTGGTGCTTGGTACTTTGACAATAACTGGCTCATTCCAGAAACTTGGAGGCATTTGTCAGCTGTCGCGACGAGTGACAAAGTACTTCTGGAGTGACTTCTGCGAAGGAGCCCCTTCCCCATGAGCACCCTCATCTCGTCAGCTTAGGAACAGCCCTATGAAACTGCGACTTCGGGGATTATTTCCATCCCACAGATTAAAAAAAAACAAAAAAACTTAGACTCAGATGTTAAATGAATTGCCCAGACTAGTGAGTGAGCGATTGCACTAGAAGGAACGCGCTTTTCCCACCAACCAGCATTCATCTCAGAGACGAATGAGGCCCAGCTCCCACGGTCTCAATCTCAAGAGGGTCTCAGATGGAACAAAACGCCCCCCCACGAACCTCCCACACTCATAAGTGAGATTCAACTGTGTCCTTCTTTGCTTAACTAGGCATTTGTTAAGTCATGAACATCACATCAGTAAACCTCTGACACAACAATCCTATTATTCTTCTTTGCACAAATTTTGGAATGTTTAAATTTTCATAAAAGTCCAAAGTTTGTGTTACATAAAAGTTTGTTTTATAATAATGCTTCAGTGAAAACTGACAGTAGTAACAGTATTTTAATTTTCATTTAGAGTCTTAGAGTAATGGCGTTTATTTCAGGGAAAACCTATGGACTCAGTCTCATTTATCTATAAGACATATCTTTGTTACATATTACATTATTAATTTAAGGCCTATAACTGTTTGGCATAAATTTATGATGTTACCCACTTTTTTGACCAGTCATATATAGTTCAACACGAAAAATTCCCTTTAGAAGTGCCAGGTGTATAGGAGCGCCTGGGTGGCTCAGTTGGTTAAGTGTCTCACTTCAGCTCTGGTCATAATCTGGTGGTTTGTGAGTTCAAGCCCTGCGTCAGGCTCTGTGCTGACAGCTCAGAGCCTTGAGCCTACTTCAGATTCTGTGTCTCCCTCTCTTTCTGCCCCTCCCCTGCTCACGCTCTGTCTCTCTCTGTCTCTCAAGAATAAACATAATTTAAAAAAAAGTGCCAGGTGTATAAATTTAGTTGCAAAACTTTGGTCACATCATTACTGACAGTGGTAGAAATGAATGTGTCACACAAAGCTTTGAGATTTGCTTTATCATAAGCAATCAATCATTGTCATTTAATTTTTCTAATTTTAGAAAGAGAGAGCATGTATGTGGGGGAAGAAGCGTAGACAGAGAGAGAGAATCTCAAGCAGTCCCACACTCAGCATGGAGCCTGATGCATGTCTCGATCCCACAACCTTGGGACAATGACCTGAGCCACACTTGGGTCATATACTCAACTGACTGAGCCACCAGGCACCCCAATTACTGTCATTTATTGAGGACCAGTTTTGTGCTTAGCACTACCCTAGGTTCTATAAAAGATCCAGAAGAAATATGTGACAATGTAATTGATAGGAGTTATGTTAAGCATCAGGTCCCAGAGAAGAGACTAGAATGCCCTTTGTTCTCTCATATAAAAGAGTCCAAATATGAGCTCGCACGGTCTGGGGCAACTCCATAACACCACCGACATTCAGACTGCTTCTATATTTCTGCCTCCTGTATTTAGCATGTGGCTTCCACACTTAAGGTCATCCCAAGATGCGAAACACTGCTGAAGCTCCAGCCACCAAGTCTTCGGTTCAGGCAGCAGGAAGGAAGGTGGGGAAATGTCTGAAAGGATGGACCCACACTGTCTTGATGATGACAGCTTTGTAATACAGGTTAAAGCCCAAGACTGTGATGCCTCCAGCTTTGGTTTTCTTTTTCAACATTACATTGGTTATTTGAGGTCTTTTGTGGTTCCATACAAATTTTGGGATTGTTTGTCCTAAGCTCCGTGAAGAATGCTGGTGTTATTTTGATAGGGATTGCACTGCATGTGTAGATTGCTTTGGGTAGTATCAACATGTTAATAATATTTGTTCTTCTAATCTATGAGCATGGCATGTTTTTCCATTCCTTTGTGTCTTCTTCAATTTCTTTCATAAGCTTTCTATAGTTTTCAGTGTACAAATCTTATACCTTTTTCGTTAAGTTTATTCCTAGGCATTTTATGGGTTTTGGTGCAATTGTAAATGGGATTGAATCCTTGATCTCTCTTTCTGTTACTTCATTATTGGTGCATAGAAATGCAACTGCTTTTGGTACAATGATTTTATACCCTATGAATTTGTTGAATTCATGTATCAGCTCTAGCACTTTTTTGGTGGAGGCTTTCAGGTTTTCCATGTAGAGTATCATGTCATCTGCAAAAAAATTAAAGTTTGACTTCTTCTTTGCCAATCTGGATGCTTTTTATTTCATTTTGTTGTCTGATTGCTGCTAAAAGGGCAACCAATGGAATTGGAGAAGAGATTCGCAAATGACATATTGGATAAAGGGTTAGTATCAAAAATCTATAAAGAACTTACCAAATTCAACACCCCTCACCCCAAAAAAAAAATCCAGGGAAGAAATGGGCAGAAGACATGAATAGACTACTTTTCCAAAGAAGACATCCATATGGCTAACAGACACATGAAAAGATGCTCAACATCACTCATCATCAGGGAAATACAAATCAAAATGACAATGAGATACCACTTCACACCTGTCAGAATGGCTAACATTAACAAGTCAGGAAACAACATGTTGGTGAGGATGTGAATATAGAGGAATCCTTTTGCACTGTTGCTGGGAATGCAAACTGATGCAGTCACTCTGGAAAACAATACGAAGTTTCCTCAAAAAGTTAAAAACAGAACTACCCTACAACCCACCAATTGCACTACTAGGAAATTATCTGGATTAAAAAATGCAGGTACATGGGGTGCCTGGGTGGCTCAGTCAGTTAAGCCTTCAACTTCGGCTCAGGTCAGATCTCACGTTCGTGGGTTTGAGCCCCGCGTCAGGCTCTGTGCTGGCAGCTAGCTCAGAGCCTGGAGCCTGCTTCTGGTTCTGTGTCTCCTTCTCTCTCTGCCCCTCCCCCTTCTCATGCTCTGTCTCCATCTGTAACCAAAATAAATAAAACATTAAAAAAAAATTTTTTAATGGAGGTACATGCATCCCAATGTTTATGGCAGTGCTATCAATAATAGCCAAATTATGGAAAGGTCCCAAATGTCCATCATCTGATGAATGTACTAAGAAGATGTGGTTGAAAATCAACCACTGCATTTGCTGCACCTGCCTTGTAAGAATGGAAGAGAGGAGAGAAGAATAATTGGAAATAGCAAGTAGATACAACATTTTTGAGGAAGTTTGCTGTAAAAAGAATGAGAAGAACAGGGGGAGAGATAAGCTGGAAGCGGAAGGGGAATTGAGAGAGTTTGTTTTTATGAAAAGACTTTACTTACAAGGTACTGGAAAAGAGAGAGGAAAACTGATGCCAGGGAGGGTTGGAGGGCTGCGTATAGCACAGGCCTTGACTGAGTAGGCAAAGGGGGTGGAGTCTGGTGTGTACACGGAGCAGGTGGCCTTTGTAAAAGTATATGGACAGCGGGGCACCTGTCTGGCTCAGTCGGCTAAGCATCTGAGTCTTCATTTCAGTTCAGGTCACAATCTCATGGTTCATGAGATAGAGCCCCACATCAGGCCCTGCACTGACAGCACAGAGCCTGCTTGGGATTCTCTCTTTCTGTCCCTCCCCTACTCACACTCTCTGTTTCTCTCTCAAAATAAACTTAAAACGAAAAAGAAAAAAGAGTATATGGACAGTTCACCCAGTAGAGCAGGAGGGAAGGCGGAGTCTATGAGCCCAGATATTGATAGATGGGTAGTTGTGGGCATGGGAGCTTATAAACGCTTTCTTCTGATGGCTTCCACGTTCTCAGTGTATAGGAAGCAAGATCATCATAACAGCGAGGGCAGGGAACACATGGTTGAAGCATTGAGAAGAGAAGAAAGGGTGTAAAATCATCGCCTTCCAGTAGAGTAAATGAATGAAAGGCCCAGGGAAATACAGTGAGGTTGCTGGGCAGCTGGAAGAGTCCACTAGAGATGAATGATCAGCAATTTAAAACGAGACCAGTCAGCGTGATCACATGTTTTTCTCCAGCTTCGTTCAAGTGTGTGGAATGGAGCAGGGAAAAGGTGAATTTAATAAAGGTTGTAGTTTAGCTAAGTAAGCTTAACCAAGTGGGAGAGGGACAAGGAAATCGAGAGTATGTTCAAGGAAGTGATGAAAAATTTAAGCTGAGTAAGGAGGGAAGTGAGGACATGAGAAGAGTAAGGGGCAGTGAAAACACAGTTGGATCAATAGACCTTAGGTTCCAATGGGGTTGAAGGACTGTTGAAAATCAGAGTGTTTCAATGGCCACAAATATAACCCTTAATGATGTCCAAAAATGCTAGAACTTAGGGGCTTACCAGTGTGAGTTTCCACATAAACTCACCCCAAAGTAAATAAATCAGCCTTCCTTAGCAAAATAATTCAGAGAAAGATAAATGTCCTAGGATGTCACTTCGGTGTGGAATTAAAAAAACAAAACAAATGAACAAAGAAAAAGAGAGAGAGAGAGAGAGAAAGAGAGAGAGAGAGAGAGAGAGACCAAGAAACAGACGTTTAACCATAAAGAACACACTGATGGCTACCAGAGGAGAAGTGGGTGGGGGAGAGAGGTGGTGAAATAGGTGATGGAGATTAAATACGTTTATCACGACGGCCACTGACGATGTGTGTAACTACTGAACACTATATTGTACACCTGAAACTAATATAACACTCTATGCTAACGCTACTGGAATGACAATTTTGAAACTTATTTTACAACATTTTTTAATAAAATAAATAAAGTCTTCTCCCCTCTCAATCAGTCACAGAGAGAGTGACCTCATAACGTGGCATGATTAAATCCTGTTGCTGGATTCCAGATTTTCACACACTTCCTGCCATTTCCTGCAAATGGCGAAGGAGAGATTCCAGTGGGCTCTCGGACATGGCACAATGCCAGCTCAAGCAAAGCCTCTCTCGTGTCTGTAGCCTGAAGAGAACCCCACATCAGATCTCAGGCAGTCTATTGTGTTCATCAGATTTCAAAGCAAGGTCACATCTGTTTTAAGCCCTCCCACAGCAGCAAGGTGACTCTCTGGAGCCCACTCTCGCCTCGGGTGTGGAATGGAGCGATAAACCAGAACCTCCCCGGCCAAGCGCTTTAGAAGGAATAAATGAAGAGCCTAAAGCCTTAGACGCGCACAAGGAGGGCGGAAGCTCCAGCTCAAATGGCCCGGGACAACCATTCTCTCTGAGTGGAGTGCCAGGGCC
Source organism: Suricata suricatta (assembly GCF_006229205.1). NCBI lineage: Eukaryota > Metazoa > Chordata > Mammalia > Carnivora > Herpestidae > Suricata > Suricata suricatta. The sequence goes on along the minus strand of NC_043701.1, from coordinate 153,262,455 downwards.
CACTTTTCACAGCCAGAGTATCAAACACTCTCCCAAGCCCTTCATCTGACTAACATCACAAGATACCACAGAATCAAAAGGGCATATACACAGTCATGCTGAGACTCCTTCTCTTTGTCTCCCTGCCACTGAAAACGCAGTTTCATCTAGTGTCTAAAATTAGGGACTCCATAGTCAGGCATTTTCAATTTCCCTTATGTAAGTCTCTGGTCAGGATTTTAGGATTTTAAACCTTTATCTTCTTGAGTAACACAGGCCTGGAAGGGAGGAAATGGTCAAGTAATAGCCTCTTTTTCCCCCTCTTTCAGCTTTTTTTTTTTTAAATCTTCCACTAATAAATATAGCACCAATTCTACAGGAGTTCTGAGTAAATGTAAATGTGAGTTTATCTGATTATAACAAACAAAGCCAGTAAGTAATGTCCTTTGCTTTCTTCAAATTACAAAAAAAAAAAGTCATTTAAAAAGTTTTTAAAAGTTTAAAATAAGCATCAAACACTACTCCTCTTTCACTTTTTAGTCAAGTTGTATATACCTACAATACTGTCACCCTTCACAAACCCCAGATCCTATAAAAGGTTGAACTTAGATTATAAGGTAAAGATTTACCATCAGAGAATGGAACTGACATCAGAATGTGCCTCTTCTGTGAGTTTAAGAAAAAGCCTTAATGGTTCTTTTTAGTGTGGGGTTTTAGGTTGAGTACTATTTAAAGCACTAAACTGTCTCTCCAGTATTTGAAGGGATTAGGTTTAGAGTTCATTGTGTTGACTGTCTTTTGAAAGATTAGATAGTTTAGTTAGGCTCCTACTGACCATGTAAATGTCTCAGTGTTTATTGACTGTCTGCAGTCATTATCAAAGACTCTGAACACAATCGACACCTTGTAAACAGAAATCCCATTATTTTTGTGGTACTGATAAGATTTACTGAGGATTTAATTTTTTTCTGATTGACTAGCCAGTTACAAATATTAATACAGTACAGGAGAGCATGATAAATGAGTATGAATTCAGTCAACAAACTTGCCCTTTTGTTTGGAAACTACAATCCCACTTTGCTTGTAAATGGTGGATATAGTGGTCTGTACAATACAGCGCTCTGTTTAAAAACACTTCCTGGAGCGCCTGGGTGGCTCAGTCAGTTGAGCACCGACTTCAGCTCAGGTCATGGTCTCGCGGTTCATGAGTTCAGGCCCCACGTCGGGCTCACCGCTGCCAGCCTGTCGGCACACAGCCCGTTTCAGATCCTCTGTTTCCCTGTCTCTGCCTCTCCCCTGCTTGCACTTGCCCAAAAACAAAACATATTCAAAAACATAAAGATAAAAACACTTCTTAAATACATCTGAATGTGTTATGTGCATTTCCACTAACCCTTCAATGATCCACAAAGAGATTTATGGTTTCTTTAGAAATATGTCTTAAATTTTTCAGTACACAGAAAAATTCTACAGATAGTGTACCAATTTAGTTCGGGAATATTATAAGGACTTGTTTGTTGAGGGATCTGGGGCTGCATTTAAAAGTATTTTAATCAAAATAAAACTTGGAAAGGCACGCACAGCCTTGTTGCATTTGACCACAGGTAAAAACCCCTGGGGTCAATGTTATTTTGATTCCGAATTTGGTGAGCACTGCCAGGGAGTTGCCACGTCCCCATGTTGAGAAAAGTTCGTGAAAGATGTGAAAGACAAGTAAAGAAGTGTGCCTTCCCTGGGGACCTACATGGCGAGGCTTCAAGAAGAGATAACTTTGGCAGCAGTTTCCCGAAAGCAAGGAGAGCCTTGCTGCTGGAAACACTGGAAGGGATCTAATGTTCAACAGAAAACAGACAGAATTGGGATTAGACAGTTTTGCCTGAGAGACGTAGAAAGGGTGCCCACGCCCACCTTTGATTGCCTCGGAATCAAACATAAATTACTTCATAGTAAACACCGTCTCTTTATAATCAAGTCCCAACACAGCTAACCAGCCTCATCAGCTCCTTGCCTTTGATCCCAGCCTTCAGGCCTCCGGCCTCTGTTTTTGCTGCACCCTGCTTCCTCGGCACCCGACTTGAAACGCCACCTGCTTCCTCACCTCTCCTCTCTAACGCCCAAATGTCAGCTCTTCTGTGATGCCTTCACAAACTCCCTCGGGCAAATATCTCACTGGCTTCACCGTGTGCACAGACTGCTGTCATCTCTGGGTGCCCAGCTTCCCCACGTCTGTAAGCTCCTATGGGGCAGGGCAAATCTTATTAAAGCCCCTCAGGGTCTAGCATATACTATGTGCTCAATAAATATATAGCGCGGGAAGAAAGAAGACACATACTCATGTCTTTGCACACTCACCCGCCTCTCTCCCTTCCACCATGAAACTTACTCATCAGTTAAAAACCAACTGCGTTTTGAAGACGTCCCTGCCCAATGATCTCCCACCTCTTTAAACTCCCATAGCACTTAAGTGAGAATTACACAATTGACACTTAACAGACTTGTGTCCTCACCTTAGTTGTGTTTTTGTATCTATGTGTTATTTCCCCAACCACAATCAAAGAGCTGTTTGTGGTGGGGGTGGAGTCTTTAACCTCCTCACATCACCCACAATGCCTAGCAGTGCTCAGAGGAGGGTCATTACCTACCAAGTGTTTGTTGATGGAGGAGGAGAGAAGAAAGGTCTGAAAGGTAACCAGGAAGGTTATTTTAAAAGGCTCCGTGAAGGAGGGCACATTCAGGACAGCCCAGGCCCAAGCAAAGATCCAGCAATGAGGAGCAGCAAGCAGACTGCCCCTAAATCCTCAAGCCCCTCAAAAGGAAACAAAGTGAGTCTGCCAAGTGTTTAACAAAGGGAGGAAGAAAAAGGCCTCCACTTAAAGCTAATGACAAGCCAGAGTGTAGCAAACAGGAGCAAACGTCCACGATCAGTTGCTGGAGTCAAAGCAAAGACAAGAAATTCCAAGAAGTGAGAATTTACTGAGCATTAATTATGTGCTAAGCATCTGACATACATTCTTTTATTTATTTTTTTAACCTTTATTTATTTTTGAGAAAGAGAGACACAGAGAGAGAGGGAGATCCAGAATCAGAAGCAGGCTCCAGGCTCTGAGCCATCAGCACAGAGCAGTCAGCACAGAGCTCGATGTCGGGCTAGAACCCACCAACTGTGAGATCATGACCTGAACTGAAGTCGGCCGACTAAGCCACCCAGGCGCCCCAGCATAAGTTCTGTTTTAAAAACATCTTTATTGGGAGGAGCGCCTGGGTAACTTACTCAGTTGAGCGTCTGACTTGATCTTGGCTCAGGTCATGATCTCACAGTTCGGGAGATCGAGCCCCATGTGGGGCTCTGCACTGACAGTTCAGAACCTGCTTGGGATTCTTTCTCTGCCCTTCCCTCTCTCTGCTCCTCCCCAGCTCACTCTCTAAATAAATAAATAATAAATATTTTTAAAACATCTTTATTGAAATATAATTTACATACCATACAATTCAGCTATTTAGCCAAAATCAGTGCAATTCAATGGTTTTTAGTGCATTCAGAGAATCACACAGCCAAAAGCCCAATCCATTTTGGAATACTCTCCTCACCCCAAAAGAACGCTGCACCCACTAGCAGTCACTCCCCATTTCCCTCGAGCGTTCCTCCACTCAGTCGCCCCTCCAGCTGTAGGCAACCTTGATTTTCCGTCTCTATAGTTTTGCCTCTCCTGGACATTTCATATAAATGGAATCATACAACATGTGGTATTTTATTACTGACTTCTTTCACTTAGCATAGATTTTAAGGTTCATCCATGTTGTAGAGTGTATCAGAAACTTGATTGTTTCTTTTTGCTAAATTGTATTCCATTGTGCAAATATATGACATTTTATTTATCCATTCAGCAGTTTGATGGACATTTCAATTGATTCTTCACATGCATTCCTTCATTTTTTCTCCCCAATACTTCTGGGAGGTAGGTATATGTGTTTCCATTTCACAGATGAGTAAACTGAGCCTCAGGAAGGTTAACTACCCTGCCCCTTCATGTAAATAATGGCACCGAGATTGAACCGAGTCTGCCTGCGTCCAGAGCCTCTAAGTTCAATCACCACCTGTTATTTGGCAAACACTGTCAATGGAGGCATGTAGATCATGCCAAGTTCCAAGCACTCATAGAGATCGCTGATGTTCTCCACTGTTCAAGGAACTGAGCTATAAATTTTAAAATGTGATAGTTGTGTGACTCAGCAGAAAGATCATGAGCTTTGCAGCTAGACCGTCTTGAATTTGAATCTCACATACTAGCTTTGTGATTTGGGGCAGACTGTTTAACCTCTCTGAGCCTGTTTATTCACCTATGAAAATGCAGTTAGTGCTTACCTTGCACAATTAAGTGAGCTCATAAATATAAAGTACCTGACATAGAATAGGTCATCAAAATATAGTAGCTTTTATTATTTTTTTGCAGTGATACCGAAAGCAAGTAAATAAAATACACGCGTGCGCGCACACATACACATACACACACTTCCCTCATGAAGAGGAATCTGAGGAGGATGGTTTGGGGGTATGCTGTAGTAAGAAATCCGGTCAGAAGTCTCCAGCGGTAGGCAGACAGAGATAAGAGGCAGGAGCTCAGGTGAGAGGTCAGGGCTAGAGATACAGACTTGGGGGTTATCAGCATGGCGTTCGGGGTTGAAGCTGTGACCACTATCTGGGTTAAACCTGGCAGAAAGTAAAGAAATGAGTCCAATGCCTGAGCCTGGGGATGTCCACAGTTAAGGCCAGGAGAAGGAATAACAAACAGTAAGGGTTATGGAATTTGGAGGTACGTAGTTATACCAGTATAGCATTTAATTTTGAAAGCCAAAGGAAAAAATATATTCCTAAAAGGGATAAGAGATAGGGGAGAAAGTTGTAGAGACATTTGCAATCATGAGAACTGAAAGCAGGCCGCTGCATTTCATAGTCAGGAAGTCAGTGTGACTTAGATGCTGACCATCCCTCCCTCCATCCATCCATCCATCCATCCATCCATTCCTTGCTCATTCAGCAGTCAGTGAACATCCATGGTGCACAAGACCCTGGACTATGCCTCTGAGAAACACCTGGATAAAGAAAGCACAATCCTTTGTTGCACTAAAGATGGCATAAAACAGAAGGAAAGTTCAATGTTCTGAGATCCCTTTTGTGCATGAGTTGGGCCCAGCAGGAGAATCTAGCTTCGTGGGACAATTGTGATAGAAGGAGGGAGAACTGTAAATCAGGAGGAAACTGAAGGGCAAGTCAAAAGCAGGCTGAATGAGGAGGGGCTGTTTAATTTAATTTTAATAGGGGTATCAAAGAGGAGGGAACAGAGAAGGCTGACAGATCTGGGCTCACATATTCGACACATGTCATCTGGAGGCTTCTCTCCTTGGTTCACAGTTGGAATGTTGGTACAGGAGTCTATCAACTTTTGAAACCTGTGATTTTTTTCAAGTTGACACTGCATTTTGAATGTATATGTTGATAATTTCTTTCTTTTTTTTTTAATGTTTATTCATTTTTGACAGAGACAGAGACAGAGCACGAGCTGGGGAGGGGCAGAGAGATGGGGAGACACAGAATCCAAAGCAGGCTCCAGGCTCTGAGCTGTCTGTCAGCACAGAGCCTGATGTGGGACTCAAACCCATGAACTGTGAGATCATGACCTGAACCAAAGTTGGATGCTTAACCGGCTGAGCCACCCAGGTGCCCCTTCTTTCTTTTTTTAAAGTTTTTATTTTGAGAGAGAGAGAGTGAGAGAGAGTGGGGGGGGGGCGAGAGAGAGGAAAAAAAGAATCCCAAGCAGGCTCCATGCTGTCAGCACAGAGCCCAACATGGGGTTCAAACCCACGAACCGTAAAATCATGAGTTGGATGCTTAACTGACTGATCCACACAGGCGCCCCATTAAGGGAGGTTTCCAGAACTGCCCAACAGCACTTCCACTGACATCTCGTCAAGAACTAACACTTAGCAACAAGGGATGCTGGAAGATGTAGTTTTAATTTCGGGGAGGGGGGGCATGTGCACAGCTACACATTTTGTTATGATGGAAAGTCAGAATGGATCCTGCAGTCCATTAAAAGTCTCTGTCCTGGTAGACTGTAACATCAGCACCCTTCTGCCTTCCTCTCCTGAAGAATGTGTGTTTATTTCAGGTGAAAGCCAATGTTTAAAAACATCTTTGATAATCCGCATCTTACTAGAGAAAAGAAGACTCCAGTAAAATGACAGGAGCAAACACTAGCATAATTATGACTGTTTCCACATGCTGTGAGAAAGGTCATGATTTGATCACAAGATGCCAATCCCTTACTCTGCTCCAATGTGTCAGGAATCTGAAAACGAAAGTTACTACCCAGTGGTGAAGACCCAAGTTTGCTTCTTGATACAAAGGAAGTTGTTAGATTTCTGGTTTGGTTTCTGCCTCCTACTTACTTCCCTCAGTATCCTGCCCTGTGTAAGTTACCCACCTGGATAAGCAGCCTTTCTCCCCATTTCCCCCAATGGGATACACTGTTGGACCCAAAGAAGTTTGCAGAGAAATACAGAAGAATGTACAGGTCTTCCATTATGCTTCCATCACTATATTAGTGACTAAGGAGTATCAAAAAGGAAAAGCCTTCAGGCCCTGTGACAAGCAGATGCACTTATAGGGCCTCAGTTTACTTCTGTGTAATAAAGGAATTGAACTGCATTTGGGGGATCCTATGGTCTGTGTAAGCATATACTAAGTAGCTGGTGACAAACGCCAGACTTCAGATAGATGAGTAAATTTAAATGTAACAGGATGGAAACTCTGGTGATATGATTTCAGATTCTATATTGTAATTACCCTTTAAGAAACTGTTACTTGTCCCATTTTAGTGGAGTATCAAAAAAAATCACAGTATGCTATTAAAATATCCTTCTTTTTTCCAATGACATACCTGTACGAAACCTACCAGACTTTGACTAAAACAACATATCACCACAGATTCAATCAGTGCAGAAGCAGAAATGAGAATCCATCTGCCCTAATTAAAGCCTAGTTAATAAGGAGATTTGCAAAACTATAAAAATGATACCACTCTTCTCACTAAATTATTTGTTGTTTTGGAAAATATAATTGTTGCTCATGAGATGTGTATGTTAATGTGTGATGGTTTTATTGTTATTTTAAAATAGATTAATAAATAAATATTTCCATTTTTTAAAACAAACAAAAAAATGATAAAATGCAAGAATCCGAGCGGTCCAACCTCCCCTCACACCACCACCATGAAGGGTTCTGGTGCAGCAGGAATGAGGCTTGGACTAAGAATGTCCATTCTTTTTCCTTCTTCTTTTTAAACTTCAGTTAATATCCAGTGCAATATTGGTTTCAGGAGTAGAATTCAGCGATTCATCACTTACATACAACACCCGGTGCTCATCCTAACATGGGCCCACCTTAATGCCCATCACCCATCCAGCCCATCCCCCACCCCCCTCCCTCCACCAACCCCTAGTTTGTTCTCTATCATTAATAAGAGTCTCTTGTGGTTTCTTTCCCTCTCTCCTCTTCCCACTCCCCGCAATATATTCATCTATTTTGTTTCTTAAATTCCACACGTGAATAAAATCATATGGTACTTTTCTTTCTCTGATTGACTTATTTCACTTAGCATAATATATTCTAGCCCCATCCACATCATTGCAAATGGCAAAGTTTCGTTATTTTTGATGGCTGAGTAATATTCCATCACACACACACAGACATACACACACCCCACATCTTCTTTGTCCATTCATCAGTCGATAGACATTCAGGCCCTCTCCATGGTTTGGTTATTGTTGACAATGCTGCTATAAATATTGGGGTGCATGCACCCCTTCAAATCTGTATTTCTGTATCCTTTGGGTAGACATCTAATAGTGTAATTGCTGGATCATAGTTCTATTTTTAGTTCTTTAAGGAGTTTCTATACTGTTCTCCAGAGTAGTTGCACCAGTATGCATTCCCACCAACAGTGCAAGAGAGGGTTCCCCTTTCCCTGCATCCTCACCAACACCTCTTGTTTCTTGTATTGTTAATGGTAGCCATTCTGACAGGTGTGAGGCGGTATCTCATCATGGTTTTGATTTGTATTTCCTTGATGATGAGTGATGCTGAACATCTTTTCCTGTGTCCATTAGCCAGTGGATGTCTTCTATGGAAAAGTGTCTATTCATGTCTTCTGCCCATTTCTTAACTGGGTTCTTTCTTTCCTGGGTGCTGAGTTTGATAAGTTCTTTATAGATTTTGGATACTGACTCTTTATCAGATGTGTCGTTTGCAGATATCTTCTCCTGTTCTGCAGGCCGCCTTTTAGTTTTGTTGACTATTTCCTTCACAAGAATGTCCATTCTTGATAATTCCCCCAAGTGGTTCCGATGCAGGTGGCATTCAGACTACATTTTGGATGGGAGCTCTCTGTAGCCCCTCCCACCCCTAATTATAATTAGGAAGGAAAGGAAGAGAAATACATTACTTGAAGGACAATGGAGAGATTTACAAATGGCATTTTTGTTTCCTCTGAGTAGATTTCAGAGCCAATCAGTAACCTCCCCTCACTTTGAGTTAATGCTTCAAAGTGTTATGGCTTCCTCACCTGTCCTTAAACTTGCCCATCTGGCCAGTGTTCATTTAGCTATGTTTGAACTGAATGTTTCCTTTGGTAAAGCTTTCCTCCATTATAGTCATTTCTCAAAGGATTTATAACCTTCAAGGTAAAGGTCCCTGAAACAGGACTTGAAGGATGATCTCCACCATAGACTCATTAAGACCACTTCAGGTACATTAATGTCCTCGCTCCTCAGATTTACTGCAACACGGTAAAGTCTCTTTTTAGAAAGCACACTCTTAGTTCCATTTATCCAGCAAGCTTTTCCAGAAAGAGATTAGAAGTAAAATGATTTGAGATAGAATCAAAGAATTCCATCTTTTTAATTAGTGTGCTAAACACAGGACTCCTAATACAAATATTTGACTGTGTGGTCCAGCATTGGCTCTGAGGTCACCAGGGTAAATTTATAGGAAACCCTGAAGGCCCTCACAATAATCTTCTTTGGTTATGACTTCTTGAATTGCTCTTCATTGCCAATAGCACTGCATTTGGACATAAATAAAATTTGCTGAACTAGGGCATTGTTCTGGTCAAAATGTTTAATCTTCACTTTAAATGAGTTGTGGTCATTGAGGCCCTTTTCTTTTGTGGAAGAGGATACCTTAACACAAGGTAAGTTCTTTTTACACAGACTAATGACTCACTAATTTAAAATCCTTTTTGTGTAGATGCCAGGCTTGGCCGATCAACATGGGGGAGGGGAGGAAGCAGAAATCTGTTTCAAAAGTATTTTAGGTTAGTATAATGTTACGATGCATAATTTATTATTGAACATATTATGTAGATTGTTTTATTATGTGCTTCTATGGGGAAAAAGTTGCTAATCACATGCTTAAATAGTATCTGCTTTGCACAGAAACCAGTCTCACAAATGAGATTTGATGCTTTATGTCGCAGGCTCTGGACTGTCTGTGTCTGATGTGCCAAATTTGTTCCTTGTCTGAAATAAGAAGCGGCTGTGCTATGGAGAGAGAAGAGGCAACGAGAGAGTCTCGCACACCCAGGGCAACATGGGGACAGAGAGAGAGGAAAAAGCCCTAGGGACAGGCTATGGGGGGGAAGAGCGTGTGTACCATTTCAGAACACCTTTAAATGGACTTTTCCCTTTCTACTAAGTGTTTACTCAGGGCTGTCTTTAAATTCTGTGTTAGGCAGAACCCTGAAATGTCTCCCTTTCACAGCACACTCCTCCCATATCACCCCAAAGATTACTGCCCACCCCCTACACAGCACCTGAAAGTCCTTATTTCATCTTTGCATCTCCAGGGCCCAACCTAGTGCCCGGCACATGGTAGATATTCATTAAAGGTTTGTTGAATGAATGGATGGTTAGAGGGAGAGACTAGAAAACCATCATTTAACAGATCTTTTAAAGCACAGATCTCCTTATGAAGGTTAGAGGTCTACTGGTTGTTGTCATGAATATGGATGGATTGAATTAATTTCATTCCTTGGGAGAAATTAAAGTGACAAAGGATTTTGGAGTATGAGACACTAGCAGAGAGGAGAGAAGGCAGGTCCGGGTCGGGACATCAGTGAGCAGCCAGAAGCAAAAGCAACATGAGGGCTTTGAGCCCCTGGTGGGGATAAGGGTGTAAAGAATCCCAGTGAATTTTCCAAACTAAGATCATATCACTGTTCTGGTTACACACTATATCTCTCCTGAGCTTTAACAAAATTATTTTCTTTCTTTTCATCCTCCATCCCAGTTTCAAACCCCTGAGAAGCCAAGGTATCCTCTAGCCAAAAAAAAAAAAAAAAAAAAAGCTCGTAATTACTTATTTTGAGCCTCTCAGAGGCAAATGGCACAGCTCCAAGAGAGGCCCGGGAAGTCAGAGATGCATGAACAGTGGCTCTCAGCCACACAATTTGAACAATTTACTTAATTTCCCAATCCCTGAAAGATCTGCTATCCACATCGCAGAAAACGATGCTATTTTCACCATCAAAAAGAAGCCATTACAGGGGTGCTCGGGTGCCTCAGTCACTTAAGCTTCTGGCTTTGGCTCAGGTCATGATCTCATGGTTCATGAGTTTGAGCCCCACATCAGACTCCCTACTGTCAGCATAGAGCCCACTTAGTATCCTCTGCCTCCTTCTCTCTCTCTGTCCTTTCCCTACCTGCTCTCTGCCTCTGTCTCTCTCTCAAAAATAAATAAAAAAGAAGCCATTACATTTATGATTATTCCAGTTAAAACAGCAGTAAATTAGAAAGAGCCTGTCCAGGGGCACCTGGGTGACTCAGTCAGTTAAGCATTCGATTTTGGCTCAGGTCACAATCTCACAGTTTGTGAGTTCAAGCCCCACATTGAGCTCTGTGCTGTCAGCACTGGGCCTGCTTGGGGTTCTCTCTCACCCTCTCTCTCTGCTCCTCCCACCCCTCTCAAAAATACATAAACATTAAAGAAAGAAAAGAAAAGAAAGGAAAAGAAAAGAGCGAGCCTGTCCATTGATAGGAAAATAGTTACATTATAGACTACTATGCAACAGTTTAAAAGAATGAGGTTGATAAATTTACCAATAGGAGGAGTTCTCAAAGCCAAATTCTTAAATGAGAAAAGAAAATTGGGAAAGATATGCTATTTCACCAATTTTTAAAAAACACACATGTCATCAATATATTCCTGGAGGTATGCATACATGTAAAATCATACAAATAGGTCTAGAAGCACCACACTGGTAACACAGTGCTCCTAGAGAAAGGATTAGGACCAGTCAACAGGAAATAGATCAAAGGTAACTTCTGTTTTACCTGCATCAGTGCTAGAAACAAACAAAATCAAATTATGGCCTTTTCCTCTGGAAAAATAAATGAGGAGATATTCACCAATCACTCATTCACATTCTGGTGGGCCTCTCAGACCCTTGACCTACTGAGTCATTATCTCCAAAGGCTGGAAAGAGCACACTCCATGTTTCTGTTGCCTATTACAGATGCTACACATGGTTAATGAGCGTTTGAAATGTGGCTAGTCCAAGCTGAAATAGGTTGTCCCAAAATACACACCAGAATTCAAAGATTTAGTAAAAACAAAACAAAACAAACAAAATAGCTCATTAATAATATTGTGTATATTGATTACATGCTGAAATTACATTATTAAATAAAATATATTACTTAAATTAATTTTCATTCATGTTACTTTTTTTCATTTATTTTACCTTTTTAAATGTAACTACTACTAGAAGAGTTTAAATTACATCATGCAGCTTATGTTACATTTCTTTTGGATAGTGCTGGTCCAGGGGATGAAAATTATATTTAGTTAGTTTTTAATACTTTTTTAATGTTTGGGACGCCTGGGTGGCTCAGTCGGTTAAGCCTCCGGCTTCGGCTCAGGTCAGATCTCACATTCGTGGGTTCGAGCCCCGCATCGGGCTCTGTGCTGATGGCTGGCTCGGAGGCTGGAGCCTGCTTCCGGTTCTGTGTCTCCTACTCTCTCTCTGCCCCTCCCCCTCTCATGCTCTGTCTCTCTTTAAAAAAAAAAAAAAAAAATTTTAATGTTTACTTTTGAGGGAGATATCATGGCCTGAGCTGATGTCACAGGCTTAACCGAACCGCCCAGGCATCCCAGTAATGAAAATTTTAAACATGGCAATCACCTGAATAATCCTACGATATGTATACACTAAACATTTTTTTTCTAGCTAAGAAATTGTGCTTTATCAACTTTGGGTCTATTCTGGCTGGCTTACATTCACTGAGTAGGCATCTCCAAAATTTCATACTGAGCTTTAGTTTCTCCTCTGGGAACATTACCTTGTAGGATTATAGTGAAGACTCCAAGAGATCACCTATTTAAGGTTCTTAGTCTAGAACTGTCTAAATGTGAAGTCATCTTTGGGCTGGAGGCTGAAACCAAATTCTCCTTTTACTCCTCGCGGTCATTCAATAACCTTTCTAAGGCCCAATAAACATAAGTGCCGTCATCCTCCTTCCTCAATTCAGTACTAAAAAGACACTCATTCAACCTTCGATTGCTCCACACAGATTTTTTTTAAATAATTTTTTTCAAGTTCACCCCACCTAATTTATTATTTCCCTTTTTTTTCCCCCTTTGGGTTGCTTCAAGCTTTTTCGTCATATTCTTGTAAAATTAACACTTCATTCTCAAATCTCTTCATTTTCTCAGCAACCTCCCCTAGGGGACAACCTCTGCCCTCCCACTCTATTTGCTCCAAACACAGACCTAGAAAACCATTTATTCAGACTTAGTGATTTGGACACAGCCGTTCACTTGAATCAACCATTTCCTTATTATTCTAATTTCACTTTCAAATTCTATTTCTTTGGTTATTTGCTTCTCAGATTACAGACCACTTTTTTCCAGAAAGGAGAAAAAAATTTAGAACATACGGTAGCACTGAAGTATTTTCTACAGTCCTCTCTTATAAAACTGTACATTTAAGGGGCACCTGGGTGGCTCAGTCAGTTAAGTGTCCCACTTCGGCTCAGGTCATGATCTCACAGTTCCATGGGTTCGAGCCTGCATCGGGCTCTGTGCTGACAGCTAGCTCAGAGCCTGGAGCGTACTTCGGATTCTGTGTCTCTCTCTCTGACCCTCCCCTGCTCATGCTGTCTCTCTGTCTCTCAAAAATAAATTTAAAAACATTAAAAAAAAATTTTACTGTACATTTAAGATCTATTTAATTCCCTGAAGGCAAATTAACCTTCAATTAAGGAAAAAAAGAGTAATTGAGCCAGACATTTTTTTTTCTCCTCTAAAGAAAAGAAAAGTTTCTCCCTAGTCCTCCTCTGATAATCCTAACAAAGGACCTTAATAGACAGGAAAAATAACAATAGCCAACATTTATAGAGTCTGTTATAAACCCAGCACTGTTCCATGTACTTGACATTTAATATTTTTTTAACAATGATTCCCTAGCCTGCTCAAGAGGAAATTGCTGGGTAAAAGTAGTAGTTCATTACCTTGTCTTCTATTTGTTCTTTTTTCTGTTATATACCGGGGAAAACCTTGGTGGTAGGTTTCCCAATCCCTGGTTTTGAATATTCACACCCAAAGTCACTAATCTTTCTTGTTAACACCTTGTAGTTTGGCCCTTGATTAATTCAATCAGTGATTAGCACTTCTACAATAAGTGTTAATCTCTCTTTTAAAATACCTCAAAGCTCGGCCCTTTATTGAGGCTTTCTGCCCCAATCACCGTATCCAGGAGCCAGTTTCCCTATTGTGTGTGATATCTACAAGGCATTTCCCATGCAAACCACCAGCTTGGGAAAGGCCTGCTTCAAAGTCCTTTGTACAATTAACGCATGGACTCATAGGCTCGGGTGTGCACCCACCACATGCAATCGACTCCAATTGTGTACAGCTATTAATTACGTTAAAAGCAGTAGGCCAGCTACTTCAACACCAAAGTGCATAAACCTCCAGACGGCAACACCAGCAGTTTAGCCTGGGAGTAGGGGATTCACTGCGCGGCAGTGCTCTCTGGTTCCCAGCCGCTAAAGTGGTCAAGCATGAGAAACGGGGACTTCTTAGGAGCAGCCAGCACAGCCTTAAGTGCCTCGGCTGACAGGTGTGAAGGCTTCAGAGCAGTTTTCTCCCTGACAATGTATGTATGTGAACTAACGCAGACTTTCAATCTCAGGGAGGTACCCTACAATCGTCCTTTCCATTTCACAAGCGGAGGATATGGGTTTACTTTAGAGGCATTTGTCTAGGCTCACACTCTTGAAGTAGCAAGCCCTGAGAAGGCACCCCACATGAAGAAAGACAAACACAACAAGCTAACTTTTCCTTTTCCATTTAAGAGAGAACAGCTTTGATCTTGGGTTCATGGTAGGTGGTCAGCTTTCATTGGAGGCTATAGTTTCAACACTTTAAAAAGTTTCATAAAAAGGCAAACTTACCCATGCCCTCCACTACCTGTAGCCTGGGGAGAGGGGGCTCTCAACATAAAAGACTATTCTAAGAGAGCATTCCAACTAATTTAAACATGTTTCTTTTTTTTAATGTTTATTAATTTTTGAGAGACAGAATATGAGTGGGGGAGGGATGGAAGGAGAGGGAGACACAGAATCTGAAGCAGGCTCCAGGCTCTGAGCTGTCAGCACAGAGCCCGATGCAGGGCTCCAACTTATACACTGTGAGATCAGGACCTGAGCCGAAGTCGGATGCTCAACCAACTGAGCCACCCAGGCGCCCCTAAATATGTTTCTTTCTGTCACAGCAGTGACGCCACAACCCACCTTTAGGATGTCATCAACACTTTGACACAGGCATAGCAAATATCCTCATTCCATTTTACAAAGTGTAAGCTGAAAGGGGTCTGGTGACCTAAATATATGATCACGTAGCCATGGTACTGAGTGGAGGTAAGATTTATATTTGGGTCCCTCTAGCTTGTGAGGCCAAGAGCATGACCATGCTGTATTGGGTTCTTTCTCAATCAGAAGGATCAGAACTTGAATAAGCTATTTATCAGCTGCACAATAAGGGCTAGAAAAAAGTCAGTAAGCCTCACAGTTGCATGGGGGTGAAGGGAGAACGCATTGTGTGTGGTAGAGCCAAAAGGCTTGGGGAGCCACAAGCCAGCATGGTGGTAGCCATCCATTATGCAAAGACCCAAGAAACTAGGGTAGTGAGAAGTGGCAATTCCAGAGGAGTCAAGGGCAACTGTGGGTGAAGGCATGCTTTCATTACACTTTACCTCCACACTCTCCTAGACCAGATGGACCTGGACCAATGCATGGTTCTTGAACCATAAAGTAAGATCTCGGCGTGGAAAGGGGAGGTGGCTTATCAAAACACAGGTTCTGGGGCCACCTGGGTGGCTCAGTCAGTTGAGTATGTGACTCTTGATTGTGGCTCAGGTTGTGACCTCATGGTTTGTGAGATCCAGCCTCACAAACTGGAGCTGACAGCACAGAGCCTGCTTGAGATTCCCTTTCCCTCTCTCTCTGCCCCCTCCTCACTGCTCATGCTCTCTAAAATAAATTTTAAAAATTTAAAACACACACACAGATTCCTTGTTCCACCTATTCCTACGAATCAAAATCCATGAAAGTGAGATCCAGGAATATGCATTTAAACAAGCTTCCTAGGGATTCTGGCCACACTTGGAGAAGCACAGGCCAGACTGCAGGAGCAAGTCTGCAGGTGTGTGTGGCCTCCTGCAGCCAAGACAGCTCGGCTTGCTTCTGCATTGAATGAGAGCAGATAAGCAGGGGAAAGCTTTTGCATGAGCTGACACAGGAAAGGACAGTCACTATAAGAAGTGTGTAAATCCACTGAGAAAATGTCCCAACTTTTCTGAGAGGGCTCCAGCACTGCAAAGGTGTAGGTGAGTGAGATTACAGGGAAGAACTGGCTACCTGGACATCTATTACCAAACCAAGTCTAGTGCCAGAAATGAAAGAGGAGACATCAGTATAGATCCCATAGGCATTAAAAGGATAATAAAAGAATATCATAAACAACTCTGTGCCCACACACTTGATAACCTAGATGAAATGTACCAATTCCTTAAAAAACACAACCTACTAAAACTCACACAAGAAGAAATAGCCAATCTGAACAAGTCCACATCTATTAAAGAAAGCAAATCAATACTAATAATCTTCCAAAACAGAAATTTTCAGGTCCAGATGGGCCCACTGGTGAATTTTACCAAAAATTTTAAAAAGAAATTATACCAATTCTCTATTCTCTTTCAAAGTTTATCCTCCTTCAGAGGATCGAAGTAGAGGAAATACTTCTGAACTTATGCTATAAGACAAGCACTCCCTAATATAAAAACCAGATAAAGATAATGCAAGAAAAGAAAACTGCAGGCCAATGTCTCTTATGAATACAGATGCAGAACTCCTCAAGAAAGTATTAGCAAATTGAATCCAACAATGTACAAATTATACACCATACCAAGTGGGACTTGTCCCAGGTATGCAAGACTAGTTCACCATTCAAAAATCAATTAATATAATCTATCATATCAACAAGCTAAAGAGGAAAAACCATATGATCATATCAATAGATACAGAAAAAGCATGTGACAAAATTCCACAAACACCAATTCATGATTTTTAAAAAATCTCTCAATAAAGGAGGAGGAGGATAACTTCCTCAACTTGACAAAGAAAATCCACAAAAAAACTCACAACTAACATCACATTTAATGGTAAGAAACTTAAAGCTCTCCCTCTAATCAGGAACAAGGCAAAAATATCCCCTTTCACCATTTGTTTTTAACATCAGACTGGAGATTCTAGGTGATGCAGTAAGACAAGATATACACACTGGGAAGGAAGAAACAAAACTGTCTTTGTTCCGGGGCGCCTGGGTGGCTCAGTCGGTTAAGCCTCCAACTTCAGCTCAGGTCATGATCTCACGGTTTTGGGTTCGAGCCCCGTGTCGGGCTCTGTGCTGACAGCTAGCTCAGAGGCTGGAGCCTGCTTCAGATCTGTATCTCCCTCTCTCTCTGACTCTCCCCTGCTTGCGCTGTCTCTCTTTCTCAAAAATAAATAAAGAATATTTTAAAAAATGTTTTTAATTGTCTTTGTCCAAAGATGACATGATCATCTACATAAAAAATTGAAAGGAATGACAAAACAATCTCCCATAATTAAGAAGTGATTATAGCAAGACAGTAGGATTCAAGTTCAATATATAAAATCAATCATTTTTTATATACTCTCAGTGAACAAGCAGGAGTTGAAATTTTTAAAAAACATAATATCATTTATATTATCACCCCCCAAAAATGAAATACATAGGTATAAATCTAACAAAACATGTACAAGATCTAGGAAAACTACAAAACTCTGATGACAGAAATCAAAGAACTAAATGAATGGTGAGACATTCCATGTTCATTCACAGATAGGAAGACTCAATATTAACCATTAAGATGGCAGTTCTCTTCAACTTGATTTGTCAATTTAAGTCATTCCTTATCAAAGTAGATTTTGGCATACTGATTTTAAAGTTTATATGTAAAAGCAAAAGACCCAGAATAGCCAACACAATACTGAAGGAGAAGAACAAAGCTGAAGAACTCATAATACCCAACCTCAAGTATCACTATAAAGCTGCAGTAATCAGGACAGGGTTCTATTGGCAAAAGAATAGAAAATAGATCAGTGGAGCAGAATAGAGTCCAGAAATTGACCCACATAAATATAGTGAACTGAGTTTTGACAAAGATGCCAAGACAGGACAATGGAGCAAAGATAGTCCTTACAACAAATGGTGCTGGAACAGCTGGACATCCATGTGCAAAATAAGGAATCTAGACACAGACTTTACACCTTTGAATAAACTCAAAATGCATCCTAGACCCAAATGTAAAACACAGAACTGTGAAACTCTTAGAAAATAACATAGGAGAAAACCTAGATGACTTTGGGTGTGGTGATGACTTTTAGGTACAACTCTAAAGGCATAATCCATGAAAGAAAGAATTTATTAGCTGACTTCATTAAAATTAATAAGTTCTGCTCTGTGAAAAGACAATATCAAGAGAATAAGAAAACAAGCCATAAACTGGGAGAAAATATCTGCAAAAGACATATGTGATAAAGAACTGTTATACAAAATAATACAAAGAACTTTTTTTTAAATGTTTTATTTATTTTTGAGACAGAGAGAGGCAGAGCATGAGAGGGGGAGGGGCAGAGAGACAGGGAGACACAGAATCTGAAGCAGGCTCCAGGCTCTGAGCTGTCAGCACAGAGCCCGATGTGGGGCTCAAACCTAGGAACGTTAGATCATGACCTGAGCTGAAGTTGGAGGCTTAACTCACTGAGCCACCCAGGTGCCCCCAATACAAAGAACTTTTAAAACCCAACAATAAAAAGGGAACAACTTTACACTGTGGTGAGCACAGAATAATGTATAGAGAATTTAAATCAGTATGTTTTACATCTGAAACTAATGTAACACTGTGTCAGCTATACTAAAATTTTTAAAACTTCTTTTGAATGAACAACTTGATTAATACATGGGCAAAAGATCTGAACACATCACTAAAGAACATATACAGAGGGCAAACAAGCATATGAAAAGATGCCCAACATCATCGGTCATTAGGAAATTGCAAATTAAACCAACAAGGAGATACCACTACACACCTACTTGAAGGGTCAGAATCCCAAACACTGACACCACCAAATGCTGACAAGGATGTGGAGCAACAGGAACTCTCATTCCTTGCTGATGGAAATGCAAAACTGAATCACATGCTTTGGAAGACAGTGTGACAGTTTCTCAGAACACTAAACATGTTCCTACTGTGTGATCCGGCCATCGTGTTCCTTGGTATTTACCCAATGAGTTGAAAGCATAAGTCCACAAAAAAACTTGCATACTAATGTTTATAGCAGCTTTATTCATAAATGCCAAAACATGGATACAACTGAGATTTCCTTCACTACATGAATGGATAAACTGTGGTACATGCAGACAATGAAATAGTATTCAGCACTAAAAAGAAATGAACAACTGAACAGGCTACACCTGTATGGGGGAAAGAGGTTTACAGGAAATCTCTGTAATTTCCACTCAGTTTTGCTGTAAACCTATACTGCTCAGGCCATGATCTCATGGTTTGTGAGTTTAACCCCTGCCTTGGACTCTGCACTGACACTGTGGAGCCTGCTTGGCTTTCTTTCTCTCTCTCCCCCTCTCTCTGCCCCTCTCCTACTCAAGCTCACTCTCACACTCCCTCTCTATCTCTCAAATTAAATGTTCTTTAAAAACTTAAAATAAAAAATGATAAAATAAAATAAAATAAATAAAATGTCATAATTATTACACAGCACTTGGTCTTCCAAAATGCTTTCAAATTTATACTGAAGATTTTAAAATATCAGGACACCTCAGTGGCTCAGTGAGTTAAGCGTCTAACTCTTGATTTCAACTCACATCATGATCTTACAGTTGTGAGATGGAGCCGTGCTTCGGGCTCTGCACTGACAATGTGGAGCCTGCTTGGGATTCTCTCTCTGCCCCTCCTGCACTCACACACTCTGTCTCAAAACAAGTAAACATTTAAAAAATATATATGTACATGGGTGACTATGTTATAAAAGGGACATTAAGAAGACCAGTAATCTTAACTTTAGTGCCCAAGAAAACACTGGGAAATAAATTAATAAACCAATTTTTAAACTACACAAGAGAACAAAGTACCTGATACTGATTTTACTTAAGAAAATTCTGGTCAGACGAAGAAGGCTGATTACAGAGAGTAGCAGCAGCAGAGCAGAACTGATCTGGCTAATTATCATGAGACTTCTGTCCCACCTCCTTGGGCTTTCTAAAAGGTCAGGAAACAGGAGTTTGGTGACCTTGTTCCTGGCTGGAAAGGCAAAAATTCGCAATGAATTGAAGAACGAAGGAGAGTTGAGAGGTCAGTTATAGGCCCAGCGGTGTGTACAGGGTCTGTGGGGAAGTCTTTAAGGCAGGAAAAAGAAGGGCACTGCCAAGGTTGTGGGAAAGTCAGAGGGAAGAGGAATGCTAGCAGGCACTCCACGTTGGCAGGTCTTAACCAGAACTCCCTGAAAATTTCTCCTGGGAGGCCCCATCCCAGCTACGGAAACACTGATCTGGAATGTTCTGACCCTGTTAAAGTAAGAGCTATATGAAGCAGAAACGAAGACCAGATATGTACTTCTCTTGCTTCCCCAAATATTCATTCATTCACTTTTTCCTTCGTTAATATGTATTGATAGAGTGCCTCCCATGTGCTAGGTTCTGTGTTAGGTCCTGAGGACGCATCAGTAACTAACGCAGAGTCCTTGCTTTCACGAAGGGAGAGGCAGACAATAATATAATAAACAGACATGTGATAACATGTTGGGGATATGAGAGGTGCCATGAAGAAAAACAAGGCAGACACAGGAATAGAGAGGGATGAAGTATCGGGGTGCTATTTTAGACAAAGAAAGGCTTCTCTGAGGGGGTGAAGTCTGTGCAGAAACCTGACTGAAGGGGTTTCTAAAGGAACAGATGCAGAAATATCATCAACAGGAATGTGATGAAATGCTTCCTGTGGTACTGCAGGTCTTCTCAAGTATGAACTGAAAAGGTGAAAAGGTGGTACCCAACTGAAAAAAGTGGTTGGGACAAGGAGACTAGGAAATGACAAGCAGAAGAGGATGGTGAATTTTGGTATCAGATGAACCTGGGTTTCAATCCCTGCCCTGCTGTGTGACCTTTATGAAGTTATTTAACTTAAGTCAGCCTACATTTCCCCATATGTAAAACAAGGCCCAACTAAAGTATCAGCTTTGCTGGGTTATTGTAAGACATGTAAGAATTCAATGAGATGATCTATAATAAGACTATCAAGCCCAGTGCCTTGTCATACTGCAAAAGTTGTTTTTTTAAGTTTATTTACTTTGAGACAGAGTGGGTGTGGGAGGGGCAGAGAGAAAGAATCCCAAGTAGGCTCCACACTGTCAGCACAGAGCCCAACACGGAGCTCAAACTCACAAAGCCATGACACGAGGACCTGAGCCAAAACGAAGCGTCAGACGTTTAACTGACTGAGCCAACCAGGCACCCCTATTATTTGAAAAACTTGTGTAAGTTTTTCAAATAATAGCTATTAGTATTTACCAGAATGTTACAAACTGGTTAGTTTCATTTTCTTTCCCAAAGGAATTTTATTTATTTTGTCCTATTCTATTTTCAAATATTTATTTAAACTCTAATTAGTTAACATATAGTGTAATGTTGGTTTCAGGAGTAGAATTTAGTGATTCGTCACTTACACATGACACCCAGTGCTCATCCCAACAAGTGCCCTCCTTACGCCCATCTCCCATCCACCCTTCCCCTCACCCCTCCTCCCACCAACCTTGACTGTTCTCTATGGTTTGCTTCCCTTTCTCTCCCTTTTCTATTCCTTCCCATATGTTCATCTGTTTTGTTTCTTAAATTCTATATCTGAATAAAATCATAGGGTATTTGCCTTTCTCTAACTGACTTATTTCACTTAACATAATATACTCTAGCTCCATCCATGTCTTGTAAATAGCAAGATTTCATTTTTTCAATGGTGTATGTGTGTGGGTGTGTGTGTGGGTGTATCACATCTTCTCTCTCCATTCATCAGTTGGTGGACATTTTCCCCCAGGAGTTTTGAAACAAAGACTGACATGCTCAAAAGAGAAGAGGGGTTTTAGTCTAGAATCCATGGATCTTTATGTTGGTAATGAGAGTGTCTATAAATTGATTTTTAAGGTGTTTGTAAATCCCTGAAACTCTGCAAAATTTGGGGGATTATGTGTGCATTTTTCTGAGAAGAGGACAACTGGCTTTCATTATATTCTCAAAGTACAAAAGGACTTCAGCAGTTAAGAGTTACTGCTTTTTAAATGAGCATTTCACTGTCTTTGTTATTTGCCTGATTTTCCATTATAGGTTATTCTGGTTTTCTGATCACAAAGTTTTTTTTTCAGAACAATATAAGTTTTAAAAATGAACAAAAATACTTAAAGGTCTCTCTTTCTCCTTACCATCTTATTAGCTTAAGGGCATTATCTATGGCTGGTAACATTCTCTCTTTTTTTTTAATGTTTATTTATTTTGAGAGAGAGAGAGTGCAAGCAGGGGAGGGGCAGAAAGAGAGGGAAAGAGAACTCAGTTGGGGGAGAGCAGAGAGAGAGGGAGAGAATCTCAAGCAGGATCCAAGCTGTCAACACGGAGCCTCGCACAGGGCTCGATCCTATGAACCATGAGATTAAGACCTAAGCCAAAATCAAGAGTTGGACACTTAACCCTCTGAACCACCCAGGTGCCCTGATAACCTTCTCTTTGATTCTTCTTTTCACTTGCTAGAGCTGGAAAGTGAGGTGTTTTTGTTTTTAATTGATTTACTTATCCTGAGACAGAGAGAGAAGTGTGCACGTGAGCAGGGGAGGGGCAGAGAGAGAGGGAGAGAGAGAACCCCAAGCAGACTCTACACTATCAGCACAGAGCCCTACATGGGGCTCAGTTCCATGAACTGTGAGATGATGACCGGAACTGAGATGAAGAGTCAGCCGTTCAACCAACTGAGACACCCAAGTGCCCCTGGAAAGCGATATTTGATATTTCTTAAAAGATGCATCTTCTTTTTGGGTTGACTTTCTGATTCTATGCTTAAATCAGAGAGCTGCTATTTCATTCTCCTTCTTACCTATATAGCCTAATTTCCTTTTTTAATGGAATTTTCTTTTATTTATTATTCGTGAGTACAGCTGAAACCCAAGTTATATGAGTTATACACTTCTTAAAAGAGGAAAAGGAAAAAAGAAAAGAAAAAACTATGCAATTTGAGTCTATGCAATGGAGAGCTTCACAATTATGAACTTGATTTAGAATGCACAAAATATTACAGTGAAATTGACAAATTTATCAAAAACTAGTACATATCAATTGCAACTTGAGGAAATTATGCATTATTTTTATACTTGCAGACAGTTTGCTACGTCATTTACTACAGTGGCCATATAATACTCTATGGCTGGCTCCTTCAACCTGCCTGGTGGATTCTTTGGTGGGAAGTTAACGGTATCTGAAGAGTCGGAGCCTCCTGAGAAAAGAGACTCTCCAAATACACTATTTATTAAGACTCTTGATAGTAAAATCCATATCCACCTTACACTGGACTAAGCACAGAGACAGAATTCATAGGCTGGAGTAACTAAAAAGTCCAGGAGTCAATCTCTAAATTTAGACCCAACTGGACTAGAGTCCCTTACTCTCCATCTTGGCCTCTGAATCTCAAAAAAGTCCCATGCACGTAGGGGTCCAGGTAGATGAAGACAGAGGTCTCCTTACAGCTGGCTCTCCCAGCAAGAAGGCTTCACTTCCTCAAATAACCCCAGGGGAGGTTCTTGCAGGAATTAGGGGTGTCCTGCTGTCCTCCTCATACCTTGTGAATGGACATGCTCCATCTGATCCACATGCGCTGAATGTGGAAGAGAGTAGACTACCCAAAGAAAAATGGAGGTTCCACAGCACGGACTGTCCACCATCACTTTACCTGTACAGAATTATAATTATTCGGGTAGAAGAGACATCCCTTGATCTTAGGAAGAATTTGCTCCATGCACTACAGGATAAATAATGATTAGAAATCTTATTCTTACACATATGCTAACTAACTTGAATGTAAACTAAAAAAATAAATTTAAAAAAAAGAAAAAATAATTTTAAAATTAAAAAATAATAAATAAATAAATAAATAAATAAAAGAAACCTTATTCCTTTAGCCCTACTATTGTTCTAGGACTGGTCATGTGATCCATCCAGTTTCAATCAATGAGAAATAAGCAAAAATGTGTTGAGTAGAGCATTTTGGAAAGATGTGCTTTGCTGGAAAAAAGATCTGCTGTGGTTTAGCTCTTTTGCTCTCTAACCTGTCTACTTAGAATATGAATGTGATGCCAGGGAGGTAGCAGCCATATCGTCGCTATGAGGCAATAAGCATGAAGATGCATATGAACACCCCCTCTCAAAGCTAGTAGACCAGAAAAAATATAAATTTCATGGGTACCCGATAGCTCCCATGGGCCCCTGAACTAGCCTTGACTATCAACCTCCACACTTATTATCTGATACAAGAAACCTTATTTGTTTAAGCTACTGTTCACTGTGTTTCTAGTTACTTGTGGCCAAATACAATTCTAACTGCTGCATGTGCTGTTACCAGAAGAATACGAGATGGATGCTGGGCAGCCCGAAACAACCAGTTTTCACCAGAGATATTGCAATATAGTAGTCCCCACCTTATTTGGCAAGGATACACCCCAAGACCCCAAGTGGATGCCTGAAAGCACAAACATAATGAACCCTATATATGTATAATGTTCTTTCCTATACATCCACACCAATGATAAAGTTTCACTTATAAATAAATTAGGCATGGTTAGAAATTAACAACAATAATAGTAAATTATAACAATATACTGTAGCAAAAGTTATGTGAATGTGATTTCTTTCTCAAAATATCTGACTGTGCTGTACTCATGCTTCTTCTTGTGATGATGTGAGAGGATAAAACGCCTACATGATGACATGAGTGAAGAGAATAACGTAAGCATTGTGAGGTAGCTTCTACTGACCTTCTAACAATACATCAGATCATCTCCTCTGGACCACACTTGACCACAGGTAACTGAAACTGTGAAAATCAAAACCATAGACTGGGGGAGACTACCGATAAACCAAGGCTCGACTTTTCCATTTCTTCAAACCCGTACCAGGAAATCACTCTAAATCACAGAAAGGAAAAGCAGGAAATGGAAAGCAGCTACAGAAAGGAATATGGAAGGGTATCTCAGACTGATTTAGATCACTTTCCTTCCTCATTGAGAACAGATAGGGTAATAAGCACCCATTCTACCAATTAAAGATGAATTTGAGTAGGGCCGCCTAGGTGGCTCAAGAAGTTAAGTGTCTACTGTTGGTCTCAGCTCAGGTCATGATCTCACAGTTTTATGAGTTCAAGCCGATGTCGGGCTCCGTGCTGACACCACAGAGCCTGCTTGGGATTCTCTCTCTTGCTGTCTCTCTGCCCCTCCCCAGCTTGTGCTTGCACTCTCACTCACACTCTCTCTCTCAAAATAAATTAAACATTTTTTAAAAAGTAAAGATGAATTTGAGTGAACAAGTTCTTCAAAATGTTAACACCATGCTTCCAAGGAAGCTTACACCCATAACAGTCAAAAAAGAATGGACTTTAGGACTGCATTCAAATTCTATCTCTGCCCCTTATTAGCTGTAAGACCTAGAGAAAATTATAGTTAACTGAATCTCCTGTGAAGGATAGGGATAATGACCTCTATCTTGTAGGGTTTGGGTTTTTTCTTCCCTTAATTTCTTTTTTAAAAATGTTATTAAGGCATAATATACATCACAGGTTTAAAAGATGCTATAAAATGTATATCCATGAACTGGCGCACCTGTCTAACTCAGTCAGTGGGGCATGTAACTCTTGATCTTGGGGTCAAGTTCAAGCCCCATGTTGGGTGTAGAGATTAATTTAAAATTTTTCTAATAAAAAATATATATCTCCATAAATCAGAGCAACCTGAACCTTTACACCTAGAAACCACACTCTTTTTCTGAGTTTCACTATCTTTTTAATTGTTCACAATCATTTACTCACCTCATTTATTGGACCCCTCCTATGGGCAAAGCACATATACCTCTAGCATGTATTATTTTATATTCTCACAAGGAGTTCGATCACTGGTTCAACAGCAGGAAACCCGTTATGTATTTCCTACTCACTATGCATACTCCATAAACAACACCTACCAGATGCATAGTGTCAACTCCCCAAATGAATGTCGTTTTCATTCCCAAGCTGGGATTTTTCTCATTTTTGTCTATTGCTATATACCCATCATAGAAAACAGAGCTTGTTTTATACAGGGCACTCAATAAATATTTGGCAAATGGAGGAATGAATCTTTTATATCTGTTGGGCTCTGTGATAGGTAGACCTTCTTCCTATTTGAGTCTTCCTATTTCCCTAAGCGTGTTGAAATCTGTTTATTTCCTGAAGTTCACATGAGGCTTAAAATTGTGAAATAAAGGGAAGGATGCTTTCTGACTTTAGTCATCGTAAGAGAAGTGGCAACATGCTGAAAATGACACAAATCATAGTTCAGGCCAAGTCATGTCAAATGGACAGAAGCCAAAGATTTAGTCATTCTGAATTGGCACATCTTTTTAAGACAACATAATAACAATAATGGCCAGGCACTGTGCTAAGTACATTACATATATGACCTCACTTATTCCTTCCAACAATCCTAAAAGATAGGTGTCATTACCCCATTTTACAGGCGAAGACAGTGGGATTTAGAGAAAACAATGTATCTAAGATCAATCACCCAGATAGTAAGTAGTGGAGCCATTATAGTTGCACAATCACTTTGCTATATTGCCTTATCTGAAAGCCAAAGCTCCTGAAATAGGAAATAGACCAGTACAGATGGGTCCAGCAAACCTAATCTTGAAGTAATCTTGCCCATGTCTAAGAGATGGTCAAGATTCAAAGTTTGGATTATTATCCATAGGCATCCAATACCATTAGTTTCAGGCTCTTACCCAGGAAAGGGGTAGACCTTCTCCACTGACCAGCTGTCACTTATTTTAAATTTTACTCCTCTGAATGACTTTCATTCACATAATACCAAAGTAGGTCACTGGAGATCAATAATATTCTACTTGAAAGCATGCTTGTCCAAACGTATCTTTGTTTTGAGAGAGAGAGAGAGAGAGAGAGAGAGAGAGAGGGCACAAGTGAGAGAGGGCCAGAGAGAGAGAGAGAGAGAGAGAGAGAGAGAGAGAATCCCAGAAGGGGAAGAGAGACAGAGAGAATCAGGGCTCACCTGAAGTGAGGTTCATGTTTCTACCTGAAGCGGGGCTTGTGCTCACCCTATGTGGGACTCAAATTTATGAACCGTCAGATCATGACCTGAGCTGAAGTCGGATGCTTAATGACTGAGCCACCCAGGCACTCCAAAATATTTTTTAACATTTTTAAAGTTTTTATTATAGAAAAGTTCAAACATATCCAAAAAGAGAAAGTAACAGTCTCCATCACTCAGTGAGTTCAATCCATTCCTAAAAATGCTTCTAATAACAAGAAAACAAATTAGTTAAGTGTATTAATTTACTAAGGCTGCCATAACATACTGCAGACTGGGTGGATGAAACAAAAATTTATTCTCTCACAGTTCTGGTATAAGGACAAAAAGTCATCACACCAAAATAAAGGGAGCTGTTGCTTAAAAAGTGGTATAACCTTTCAAGAGCCACTATGGTGAAAAGCCATTAATTGAGCAGTTACTATATAAATCTGTACAATGAGCCTCCATGCTTCAAGTCACAGAGTTTCAATTATCAACCCATGGCCAATCCTGTTCTATCTATTCCTTCACCCAGGTTCCCCTCCCTCACCCAGATTAGTTTGAAACAAGTCTAGGGGCACTTTGGTGGTTCAGTCAGTGAAGCACCTGACTTCTGTTCAGGTCGTGATCTCATGGCTCATGAGTCTAAGCCCTGCATCAGGCTCTCGGATGTCAGCACAGAGCCTGTTTTGGATCCTCTGTCCCCCTCTCTCTCTGCCTCTCCCCTGCTTGTGGTCTCTTTCTGTCTCGCTCAAAATAAATAAGTATACTTTTAAAAAATTTAAAAAAAGAAACAAGTCTATATCATATTTCATCTAAAATTAGAATTATTTTTGGAAAAGGAACATTGATAAGCTTTGAATAAATCACATGCAAATCACAGTGAAACAAAGGTCCCTAATATCACATCAAATTTCCTGATAAAAGAATCTTTCCATACTAAGCATTTATGGTTTAGACATGGTTTCAAAGCTTAATTCTGTCATTATTAGCTGTATGACTTGGGCAAATTTCCTAGTGTCTCTAAGCCTCAGTTCCCTCATTCAAAACATGAGGCCTGCTGAAGTATTTCACATTGTTGTACTGAGCAAATAATATATAATGTACTTAGCACAGTACTGGCATCATAAATACATAATAAAGGTAGCTAATTTTTTTCAGTGTCTGGCACAGAGTAAATGCTCAATAAAGTGCACTTACCACATAGTTGTTTCATCCTGTGACATCTGATGGACCTTGCTGGTATGGTTACCATGCTTGGTACTGCCAATGAGACTGACTCTAAATCTAGAACCTTCTAGAATCTTCTCCCAGGGATGGATCTTTCCCGAGTACAGCTCAGCTAACTAGTTTCTCCCCTTCTCCTCACACCCTCAAGCTAGTTAAAATTGAGAGAGCAGGGCACCTGAGTGGCTTCGCCAGTTAAGCATCCAACTCTTGATTTCAGCTCAGGTCATGAGTCCATGATCGAGCTCTGCATTGCGCTCCATGCTGAGCATGGAGCCTGCTTAAGATTCTCTGTCCCTCTGCCCTTCTCTCCTGCTTACTCTCTCTCTCTAAAATGAAAAATTTTTAAAAAGGCAGGGAGCGCACACAACCTAGTGCTCAAGTTGGTACCTGAAGAAAAGAAAAATAGGTAAAGCAGAAAGAAGAATTCACCAAACTACATCTGAGCACGTGGAAGGTCTGGAAATAGCTCCACACAGTGAGCGTGAGAAGGTTTTCAAAAGCAGGGTGGCAGTGTATGCAAATACGCTGCCATGGAGAAATGAGGAAAATGACGAGATGAAAAAACAAAGATGAAAAGGGAGACAGACATTAAGGAAACAAATCAAGGGCCAAAGCAATACTATTGAAGAACTTTTTTTAAGTTGTCTTTTCTTTTCTTATCTTTTTTTTTTTTTTTGAGAGTGAGAAAGAGTGGGAAGGGAAGGAGAGAGAATCCCAAGCAGGCTCTGTGCTGAAAGCTCGGAGCCCAGTGCAGGCCTCCAGCTCACAAACCACAGGATCATGACCTGAGCCAAAATCAAGAGTTGGATGCTCAACCAACTGAGCCACGCGGGTGCCCCACTACTGAAGAACTGTTAACAAAATATAAACTAGGCTTTTTTATATCAAAAAACAAAGAGGCAATATGTACCAAGTTTTGAGAAAAAGAAAGTGTGACTCAAAATTTTATATCCAGTCAGGCTATTTTTCCAAGGAAATGGAAAGATACTCTCAAGAGTACACAATTGCAAGGAACACAGCTACTATATGCTCTTCTTCAAGAAGGGGTGGGGGTGTTACTTGATGATGAAATTCAGACACAAACCAGAGAAGAATTAAAGCAAAGAACTCCAGAGGGAAGAAGATGTGATTTTTAAAAAAACCAAACTGGGGCTGAACCCTGAATTCACTTAAATATAGAACAAAGATTAACCAACTGTGGAAATTATGGTTACAAAACAGAATGTAAATATTAAAAACCATAACCACATAAAAATGAAATGAACCACTTAGACTCAGCAGAGGAAAGAGGAGACAGGACTTTTTGGTGTACTGATGTTCTTAGCTGTCCTAGGAGGGTGTGAAAGACGCTCTCTAAAAGTGCAACGTGAAAGTGAAAAATAAAAAAACCATGATGACTCAAAACTCTCAATATTTATTATAATTTTTTTCTAAACCTTAGGAGTATCTTTAAAGAACTAATGTTCCTTATAATAAACAAAACTTAAGTTCAATTCCTTCACTTTCAGTTTTGTTACAGCTTCATTTCAGTTCCTTTCACTTTTTTTTTTTTTTGAGAGAGAGAGAGAGGCAGTGTGAGGAAGGGAGGGGCAGAGAGAGAGGGAGACACAGAATCTGGAGACAGGCTCCAGACTCTGTGCTGTCAGCTCAGAGCCCAACGTAGGGCTCATACCCACAAACCGCGAGATCATGACCTGAGCCGAAGTTGGATGCTCAACCGACTGAGCCACCCAGTCAATTTAACTTTAGTCAAATTTAAATAGGATTAAACATAATATTATTATTTTGGAATATCTAGAATGACTCCATTCCTGACTATCAGTCTTTTTTTCTGTATGTACATAGCATGTTTGAAGCAATGTTCTCTTATAACAAGGGTTAATGGCAGGCTTGGGGGTAATGTTTTTGCTTTTTCCCATCTGTTGCTATATTCTCCTCCTGATCCTTTGTCTTCTCTCCCTCCTCCTTCTCCCCACCCCTCCTTCCCCTCCTTCTTCTTCATTTTTTTTTTATGTATTTGTTTTTGAGAAAAAGGGAGACTGAGAGGGGCGCCTGGGTGGCTCGTCGGCTAAGCCTCCGACTTCGGCTCAGGTCAGATCTCACATTCGTGGGTTCGAGCCCCGCGTCAGGCTCTGTGCTGACAGCTAGCTCAGAGCCTGGAGCCTGCTTCCGGTTCTGTGTCTCCTTCTCTCTCTGCCCCTCCCCCTCTCATGCTCTGTCTCTCTCTGTATCAAAAATAAATAGAAACATTAAAAAAAAAATTTTTTTTTTAAAAAGGGAGACTGAGAGAACACAAGTGGGGGAGGGGCAGAGAGAGAGAGGGAGACACAGAATCCAAAGCAGGCTCCAAGCTCTGAACTGTCAGCACTGAGCCCGACACAGGGTTCGAACCCACTGCTGTGAGATCATGACCTGAGCCAAAGTCAGTTGTTCAGCTAATACAACTGAGTCACCCAGGCACCCTTCCATTCTTCTTTAAAGTAGATCTGCATTATGTTTACAAAAAGAGCAATCAATATTCTAAAAAGTAAAAGCGAATAATTATAGAGGTGAGTCAATACACAGAATCTTTGCCATGACGCATCTGGTTACCAGCCTATAGATATGACTTTAACAACTGTTATTTAACAACATAAATGCTTTGTGAAGGGAAAACACCAGTTGCAAAGAAAATGGCAACCAAGCAGTGGAGGTAAAGAAGTTAATGGACAAGGCAATGAGAGGGCAACCTGAAAAAGTTGCACAAGCTTTGGTTTAGGAGTCATAAGACCTGAGTTCTTGTTCTGGTTGAAGCACTTAAGCTTCATGTCACCCTGGAGAATCTCATTGTCCCCTTGGATACACCACTGAACCTTTCTGAGCACCAGGTCCAACACTGCAATATATTCCCATTTCTTTCTTTTAAGTGTGTTTATTTTTGAGAGAGAGAGAGAGAGATCATGTGCCCACAAGTGGGGGAGGGGCACAGAGAGAGAGGGAGAAAAAGAATCCCAAGCAGTCTCCATGCTGTCAGTGCAGTGCTGACATGGGGTTCAAATTCATGAATGGTGAGATCCTGACCTGAGCCAAAATCAAGAGTTGGACCCTTAACCAAGTTACCCACGTGCCACACAAAAGATTCCCATTTTTCCTGAAAAAATAGAAATGTGTTTTTAGGTAAAATATCATGATATTTAAATTCTCACAATGCATCCAAAATATTTTAAACATTTGTAGGCTAAATAGAGTCTGTCTGAAGTCATATTCATCCTGTGGGCTTACCACATGGTGACGAACATCATTCACACACTCCATCAGTGGACCAAGTTGGACCTAACAGAAGCTTTCTAGTAGACTGCTGGAGCCAGCTCCCATATACTTATTACAAGAGCCAGGCATATGATTCAATGACATCACATTGGTGGCTAAGGTCACAACACTGACACCATGGAAATCAGATCAGTCCCCTGCCTCCCATCATTATGGAAACATTTACTCTAATACCACTGTAGCTCTCCGTCCCAGTTGATCCTATGTGATCGTATTATATGTCAGAGCCAGAAGAGACCTAAGATATTCTGTAAGAAATGAAAAGTTAATCAATCTAGGTAAGGGAAAAAGGGGGAAATTTAACTGAAAAAAAGACTGAACTACCAAACCTTAAGGAAACCAGAAACATGGCTCTCTGATTAAGACAAGAAAAGACATAGGACTGTTTGCCACCCCGAATCCCTTTCTCTCTCTCACTGGTGTTGGCCTCTCCCTGGATGTTAGCTTTTTTTTCTTTCTTTGAGCTTCTCCTCTGTGGCAAGATCAAAGCCAGGGGTAGCAAAGAGAAGCACTTGCTCTGGAAGAGCACAGATTTGCTGCTGGCACATATGGTACCTTCTTCTCCTGGGCTGAGGGAGTCCCCACCAGCAACTTAGCAGGAAACACAGGCTGGGTTTCAGCCCTCACTGGCTCCCACCTGGGTGCCCGCATGCAGTGCACAAATTGTGCGACTATAATGGCACCATATGAACACATTCTCCAAAAGTAGAACTTTTCAATAAGCTTTAGCTAAGATGTTGATGTAATGATGCCTAGAGTGTGATGAAAATACAATAGGGAAGGAAGAGTTAGTTCAAAATAAAACAGAAGGGGCGCCTGGGTGGCTCGGTAGGTTAAGTGTGGGACTTCGGCTCAAGTCATGATCTCACAATTTGTGGGTTCAAGCCCCATGTCAGGCTCTGTGCTGACAGCTCAGAGCCTGTAGACTGCTTCAGATTCTGTGTCTCTGGCTCTCTCTGCCTCTCACCCACTCACACTCTCTCTCTTTCTCTGCCTCTCAAAAATAAACATTAAAAAATTTAAATAATAAAAAAAATAGAGCTGAAAGCATTTACAGTTACACTTGGAAATCCAAGGAGGCTCCCCTCGCCCTCCCTCATTTTATAAAATAAACTTTATATCTGGGGATAATTTTAGATTTAAGAAAAACTGCAAAGTCAGAATTCCTACCCCAAGAAATGAAATCACCTAGATGAACTCCTTTTGTAACCTTATTGAAACTTCCAAAAGGATAACATACAATTGCACTTTCTATTTAGTCAAGTACCCAAAAAGGGGAGGGGGGAGGAGCTGACTTTGAAGTGCAGAATCTTGTGCTAAATTTATTCAAAATTTGTTTTGAAATAGTCACCAAGTGCTTACTTCCCCATACTTATCTCCATATAGTATCTTATATTGAAAATAAAGCCAAAGGAAGGAAAAGACTATTAATAATTATGACAAGGGCAGTTCATTCATTGCCTTCATTCATTTAACAAGATTTCCACAGCTTTGGATACGCCTCAAGCATATTAAGGTAGAGGGCATAGAATGATGTGGAGGAAAAGCACCATCCTTACCCTAATGGAGCCTCTAGTTTAATGAAGACATGCCAAAGATACAAAGGCCTAGGGGACACCAGAAAGGAACATAAGTTTGTGAAATAGAACAACTGGATAGGACCTGTGACAAACCAAAAGGTGTGCTAAATAAAGTTCTTCACGCTTAATTTTTTTAATTTTTTAATGTTTATTTTCTTTCCAGGGGGAAGGAAGAAGGGCCGAAAGAGAGGGAGACACAGGATTTGAAGCAGGCTCCAGGCTCTGACCTGTCAGCACAGAGCCCGATGCGGGGCTTGATCCCACAAACCATGAGATCATGCATGCCCTGAGCCAAAGTTGGTAAAGCCACCCAGGTGCCCCATCTTCATGCTTAATTTTAAGAAAAGCAAAACCAAAAATATCTATGTGGACCATGGAATACATCTGTAGGTACATTAGGCCCATCCACTACTTGAAACATTAAATGAATTGCAGAAATAATTATGTAAGTGGAAGTAAAGACTATTTTTTTCAAGTCTATGATGCCATGAGGAAGTGCAGTAATGGCCTCTGACCAATTCCTGAAATTACATTTTCTCAGAGACCTACAAGCTTAGTAGAAGCTAGGCAGTAAGGATTAGGGAAAGAAGATTTAAGATAAATAGAACAGTAGAGGGACAGGATATCTGAAGCTCTGATATGACTGAGAGAATACAGGAGGAAAGTCAAGAAATGAGCTGAAGTTTCAGGGGCCAGTTAATGATAGACTGCATAGGTTGTATTGAGAAATCCCATCTTTACTCTAAATCTAATGAATATTCATTAAAGGATTACAAACAAGGGAATGATTTGTTCTCGCATGTATAGTTACAAGATTACTGTGGTTGGAATTGATTGTAAAGAGAGGTCAAGATTGGATGTGGCTGAAATAGTCAGGATGCTAATGCAACAGTTCAGATGAGCTGTGTTGGGCTTGGACCAAGGGGTTAATGGTAAAAATGGAGATTTTTTTTTAATGTCTAGTTATTTATTTTTGAGAGAGACAGATACACAGCCAGCAGAGGAGGGGCAGAGAGAGAGGGAGACAGAAACCCAAGCAGGTTTCCTGCGATCAATGCAAGGCCCAACATGGGGCTCAAACTCACAAATTGTAAAACCATGAGCTGAGTCAAAACCAAGAATTGGACACTCAACTGACTGAGCTACCCAGGCACCCCAAAATGGAGAGATAATTTATCATTTGGGATTAGGAATCACTGGGACATAAAACTCCAAATTACAGTGGCTTAGAAAGACAGATGTTTATGTCCCTCTCATATAACTGAAGTCTACACAAAGTCAACCTAGAAGTAGATTGGTGGCTCCAATTTCCAAAGGACCAGAGTCCTTCTATCTTGTTTCTCAACATGTGACTTCCTCCTCCTAGTCCAAGATGGCTGCTCTGACTCCAGCCACACTGTTTGCATTCCAGCCAACATGAATGCAGGAAGTGGGGGGGAGGGGGGGCAAGGTATGTCCCCTCCCCTCAAGGGCAGTTGTAGAAATTAATCATGACACTCTTAGTTACAATTCATAGGATAGAACTCACATGGCCCCATCTCACTACAACGAGTGTTGGGAAATAAAACAATTATTCTAGAGACTACAGATCCAGCTGAAAATAAAGAGTTCTGTGACCAAGAATGAAAGGAACAACAAACATTTGGGAATAGTCAACAACTTCTGAAACAGAAGTAGACAAAGTTGAGATATGTTTTAGAGATAAAATATAAAATTAACGGGATTTAATGATCCATTTAACTGGGGGGTGGGGGAGGGGTTGGGAGAGGAAAAGAGAAGAAACAAGCCAGATTTCCACTATTCTGTCATAATCAATTGGATAAGTCGTACTGCCTTTCTGGAAATGGAGAAATGAAAAAAATAACAGATTTGAGACAAGGAACAACAATTAGCTGCTGGGAACATGTTCATCTAGCTGGCAAAATTATAAGGGAAACAATTTATCAGTGTTCTTATATATGCTTTCAGAGATGTATGCCCATAGATGTTCTATGCCATACAGGTATGTGTATGTCTGTGATCTGTGTGTGTATGCACACATGTACACAATACACACACTTTTTTTTTAAATGATAGTTTTCAATTATAGCATTGCACACCTTGAATTTTTCATTTTGTGTGCCAACAACAAAGATTTATGATACTTTAGGCATTTGTCTTTTAAATCATGCAAGAAATTAAAAGCAAAGTTACAAATTAAAATGCAATAACATTGGCTTTTTATTTACCTGTGTAATTACATTTACCCAAGATTTTTATGTCGTTTGGCGTAAAGTTGGACCTGAGAACTTGCTTTAACATTTCTTATAAGGCGGGTCAATTGCTTCAAACTTCTTCAGCTTTTATTTATCCGGTAATTCTTCCTTCATTCTTGAAGGATAGTTTAGCCAGATATAGACTTCTTGATTTTCCCCAGTACTTTAAATATTGCCTCCTGCCTCAGAAATTGGCTGTTAGTGTTATTATAAAAGGTGCCTGGGTGGCCTAGTCAGTTAAGCTTCTGACTTCGGCTCAGGTCACGATCTCACAGTTTGTGAGTTAGAGCCCCACATCGGGCCCTGTGCTGAGAGTTCAGAGCCTGGAGTCTGCTCCAGATTCTGTGCCTCTCTCTCTCTCTCTTTCTCTCTCTGTTCCTACCCTGCTTGGGTTCTGTCTCTCAGAAATGAATAAACGTTAAAAAAAATTTTTTTAAAGAATCCCTTGAACATAATGAGTTTCTTTTCTCTTACTGCTTTCCAAGATTCTCTTTGTTCCAAAGTTTAATTATCATGTGTCTCAATATAAATGTCTTTGAGTTTACCATACCTGGAGCTTGTTGAGCTTCCTGAACATATAGAGTCATCAAATTGGGACGTGTTTGGTCGCTATTTCTTTAAGTAATCTCTCTGCCCCTTTCTCTGTCCCTCCTTCCGGGACTACCAAAACACATGCATTCATTGGCTTGATCGGACCACAGGTATCTTCAGTTCTGGTCACTTTTCTTTTTTTTTTCTTTCTGCTCCTCAGTATGAATAATTTCAATTGTCCTATCATTAAGTTCACTTATTTGTTTCTTCTTTCTGCTCAATCTGCTGTTGAACCCTCTAGTGAATTTTTTATTTCAGTTACTGTGCTTTTCAGCTCCAGAATTTCTATTTGGCTCTTTTTTTTTTTTT
>NC_043701.1:153224762-153226087 GCF_006229205.1 Suricata suricatta | reverse complement strand
ATTGCTGGGTCATAAGGGAGTTCTATCGATAGTTTTTTGAGGAACCTCCACACTGTTTTCCAGAGCGGCTGCACCAGTTCACATTTATTTGGCTCCTTTTTATAACTTGTATTTCTTTATGGACATTTTCATTGTGTTGATACATTATTTTTCTGGTTTCCTTTAGCTCTTTGAGCATATTTAAGACTATTAATTTTGGGGTGCCTCGCTGGCTCAGTTGACTTAGTGTGCAACTTCCATTCAGGTCATGGTCTCATAGTTCATGAGTTCAAGCCCCACATCAGGCTCTCTGCTGACAGCTAGCTCGGAGCCTGGACCTGTTTCAGATTCTGTGTCTCCTTCTCTCTCTGACCCTCCCCTGATCCTGCTGTCTCTCCCTGTCTCTCAAAAAAAAAAAAAAAAACAACAACAACAAAACAAAAAACAAAAAACCAGGAAAAAAATTTTTTTAATTTTTTTAAAAGAGAAAGAGATTTCCTTTATGCCAAAAGTTTTAAAACCAAACAAACAAAAAATAAACATCTCTCCCATTCTTTGCAGATTGGCTATGTTGAGGAACTCTTTTAATGCTTAGCCAGGCCACTTACAACTCCGCCTTAGCCTTCACCTGCTACTTGCAGCAAGCCTAAAGGTCATCCAGAGCTTCAAGCTAGGGTCTTTTTTGAGGATGTGTCCTGTCGGGCGTGTTGTGTGGGTTTCTAAATTCCCCAGTATATACATAGGATTTTTCTGAATAACCTAAGTTTCAAAGTCTCTCCCAGATTTCCTCCTAAACTTTAGGCAGTCCATTGTATGTCTCAGCTTTAACCTATAGCCTCAAGCAGCTGCAGAGTTGTTGTTTTTTGGTTTGTTCATTTGTTTGTTTCATATACCTTATAATGTCTGAGCAATGTCCACCGTTTTTCTGCCCTGGCTAATTTCTGAGTCAGATGAAACACAGACACACCTTGTGTTAATTAGTCCTGCAGGCCGCCTTCGGACACAGTAGAGCAGACAAACACAATGACTTGCTAATAAGGTCTGCTCTGCTCTCTCCAGAACCAAGGCCAAGGTTCCACACTGGGAAATCAGGTTGCAATCTTCAAGACTGTCACTTTACCAGGGAGGTGTGGTGCAAGGGCAAGGAAAAATGCCACAGAGATTTATTTCCTACCACATTTAAGTTCTTTTTCTTGATTCAGCATTTACTTGCTTGATCTAAATTTTTTACTACTTTCCAGAGTTCTGACAAAGTTGGTCTTAACAGTTTCTGATATATATATATATACATATATATATATATATATATATATATATATGTATATATATATATATATATATTTTTT
>NC_043701.1:153185018-153224662 GCF_006229205.1 Suricata suricatta | reverse complement strand
TATATATTTTTTTTTTTTTTACATTTCTGTGGAGGGATGGGTGTTTGGAGCTGCCTACACGATGCCAATGATATCACCTTTTGGTAAGCTTTTTAATTCTGAGATAATTTCACACTTTAAAAAAATGTTGCCAAAATAGTAAAAAGAATTCCTATATTGTTCCTACAGCTTTCCCAAATGTTAACATCTCTTATGACCACAAAAAAGAAAATTCAAAACCAGGAAACCAATATTGATACAATACTGTTAGTAAGTAGGGAGTGCCTGGAAGGCTCAGGAGGTTAAGGCTCTAACTCTTAATTTCTGCTCAGGTCATGATCTCACAGTTCTTGGGACTGAGCCCCACATCAGGCTCCATGCTGATAGCACAGAGCCTGCTTGGGATTCTCTCTCTCTGCCCTTCCTTGGCTCATGCGCATGCGCATGCTTGCTCTTTTTCTCAAAATAAATAGACAAAACTGAACATTTTATTTATTAACTTATTAAATTATTCAAATGCATTCAAATGCTTCGAATTATCTTAGTAATGATCATTTTTGGGTCCAGGATGGAATCCAGATCATTCATTTCATGTAATTTTCATGTCTCCTAAATTTCCCCTATCTGGAAGAATTCCTATCTTTCTTTGTCTTTCATGACCCTGACATTTTTGAAGGGCACCATCTAGTCATTTAAAGAATGTCTCTCAATCACAGTTCCTAATGGTTAAACTCAGATATGCATTTTTTAAAAGAATACCACGTAAGTGACATTGTACCCTTCTCACTGCATCACATCAGGAAGCATATGATGTTTATGTTACAGAGATAGTTTAGAGAGTTCTCAGCCTGTTTCCCCTAATGTCACCATCTGACATAAATATGACAACTTCATTAAAACTACAAAATTAACATTGGTTATGAACGGTACTATTAACTACAGACACTACGGATCATCAGTTTTTCCACTGTCCTTTTTCTGTTACAGGGCCCAATTCAGAACCTCACATTGCATTTAGAGGCAGCTCCTTCTTTATGAGGTTACTCTCCCGCTAACTCATAGCACAGAAGTCTCACCCTTCCCTCTCCACATTAGAACCTCAATTCACTGATAATATGGTTACCAATGGCTACCAAGTTTCACTTCTCACATCTCCCCACCACAAGAGAGGAACTGCCAATATTTTTTGTGGTTCATATTAAAAAATCTTAAAGAAGGATTTTGACTGGATTGACTTGTGACAAATGGCTTCCACTAGAAAAATCAGATATGGCTGAGAAAGGAGCATCTCATAATATGACATGGCTACTGAGGCCCTAAGCTAGGGGAGCGGAGCTGTTCCTACAGAAGGGGAATCACAGTAAACTGGGAAGTAACCTCAGTTGATAGAAACCAATTAGCCCATTCACCTCATTTCACAGATGAAGAAACGGAAATCTGAAGAAATAAATAACTTTTCAATTGCCCAGAGTTAGTCCTTAGCAAAATGAAGGCTAAGCCCAAGCCTCCTAATTCCCAACCCTAGATATTTGCCTCTATGCCCCTAGGACTATCAGGATTGTGGAACTAATCCCAAGAATTAAAGAATCTAAAATTAGAGGCAACCTCAAAGTTTATCTAGCTCATACCGATGTATGAATTTCGCAGTGTAACCAAGCTAACTTCAGAGTAATGGAAGCTATTTCTGTTTCTTTTTCTCCAATATTGCAATTTCAAAATAATTCACATTCAGCAGGTTATGATGCAAACCGTTGGGTGGGGCAGGAGTGGGGAGGAGAAAGATATGCTCAGCAGGTTTGTTAAACAACCTAGACTAAAACCATATCATAAAACACCACACAGTGCGTAAAGGCAACTAAGAGATCTGTATATATACTGACACAGGTAGCTGTTTCACAAGTCCTAAGTGGAAAGTCAAATTCAAGTAAAAGGTGTGAATAGTGTAAATGTATTTATGTGGGAGACACCACACTGTTAACAGTCTTCATCAATGGTAGGCGGGATTACAGAATATTTTTTTATTTTTTTAATTATACTTTCTGATCATGTCTGAATTATTAAACAAGTATGAACCGAAGACTTTATCGTGAGTGAAAGAGGTCAGACATAAAAGATCACAGATATATGAATCCATGTGTATGAAATGTCCAGAATAAGCAAGTCCATAGAGAAAGAAAGCAGATTAGTGATTGCCAGGCCCTGGTGTGAGAGAGGATGGGCAAACAAATTATCTTTTATTTTATATATAGTTTATTGTCAAGTTG
Source organism: Suricata suricatta (assembly GCF_006229205.1). NCBI lineage: Eukaryota > Metazoa > Chordata > Mammalia > Carnivora > Herpestidae > Suricata > Suricata suricatta. Next base: position 153,222,419 of record NC_043701.1, on the reverse strand, counting down.
GTTTCCATACAACACCCAGTGCTCATCCCAACAAGTGTCCTCCTCCATGCCCATCACCCATTTTCCTCTCCCCCCAACCCACATCAACCCTCAGTTTGTTCTCAGTATTTAAGGGTCTCTTGTAGTTTGCCTCTCTCCCTCTCCTTAACTATTTTTCCCCTTCTCCACCCCCATGGTCCTCTGTTAAGTTTCTCCTATTCCACATATGAGTGAAAACATATGGTATCTGTCTTTCTCTGCCATAATACCCTCGAGTTCCATCCACGTTGCAACAAATGGCCAGATGTCATTCTTTCTCATTGCCAAGTAGTACTCCACTATATATATAAACCACATTCTCTTGATCCATTCATCAGTTGAACATTTAGGCTTTTTCCATGATTTGGCTATTGTTGAAAGTGCTGCTATGAACATTGAGGTACATGTGCCCCTATGCATCAAGGCACATGGGTAGTAAATTCCTAGCAGTGCTACTGCTGGGTCATAGGGGAGTTCTATTGTTAATTTTTTTGAGGAACCTCCACACTGTTTTCCAGAGCAGCTGCACCAGTTTACATTACCACCAACAGCATAGGAGGGTGCCCATTTCTTCACACCCTCGCCAGCATCTATAGTCTCTTGATTTGTTCATTTTAGCCACTCTGACCAGCATGAAGTAGTATCTAAGTGTGGTTTTGATTTGTATTTCCCTGATGATGAGTGATGTTAAGCATTGTTTCATGTGTCTGTAGGCCATCTGAATGTCCTCTTTGGAGAAGTGTCTGTTCATGTCTTCTGCCCATTTCTTCACTGGATTATTTGTTTATTGGGTGTGGAGTTTGGTGAGTTCTTTATAGATTCTGAATACTGGCCCTTTATCCGATATGTCATTTGCACATATCTTTTCCCATTCTGTCAGTTGCCTATTAGTTTTGTTTCCTTCGCAGTGCAGAAGCTTTTAATCTTGATGAGGTCCCAATAGTTCATTTTAGTTCTTGATTCCCTTGCCTTTGGCTGAGGTCTAGGAGGTTGTTTCCTGCTTTCTCCTCTAAGGTTTTGATGGTTTCCTATCCTCCATTCAGGTCCTTCATCCATTTTCAGTTTATTTTTGTGTATGGTGTAAGAGAGTGGTCTAGTTTCATTCTTCTGCATGTTGCTGTCCAGTTCTCCCAGCACCACCTGTTAAAGAGGCTGGGTTTTTTTTCCATTAGATACTCTTTCCTGCTTTGTCAAAGATCAATTGGCCATACATTTGTGGGTCCAGTTTTGGGTTCTCTATTCTATTCCATTGGTTTATGTGTCTGTTTTTGGGCCAATACCATACTGTCTTGATGATGACAGCCTTGTAGTAGAGGCTAAAGTCTGGGATTGTGATGCCTCCCGTTTTGGTTTCTTCTTCAATATGGCTTTGGCTATTCGGGGTCTTTTGTGGTTCCATACAAATTTTAGGATTGTTTTTTTTAGCTTTGAGAAGAATGCTGGTACAATTTTGATTAGGATTGCATTGAATGTGTAGACTGCTTTGGGTAGTAATGACATTTTAACAATATGTATTCTTCTGATCCATGAGGATGGAATGTTTTTCCATTTTTTTGCGTCTTCTTCAATTTCCTTCATAAGCTTTCTATACTTTCCATCATACATATCATTTATATCTTTGGTTAGGTTTATTCCTAGGTGTTTTATGGGTTTTTTGTTCAATTGTAAATGGGTTCAGTTTCTTAGTTTCTCTTTCTGTTGCTTCATTACTGGTGTATAAAAATGCAACCAATTTCTGTACGTAGATTTTGTACCCTGTGACTTTGCTGAATTTATGGATCAGTTCTAGTAGGCTTCGGGTGGAGTCTGTCGGGTTTTCCATGTAGAGTATCATGTCATCTGCAAAAAGTGAAAGTTTGACTTCATCTTTGCCAATTATGATGCCTTTTATTTCCTTTTGTTGTCTGATTGCTGATGCTACGACTTCCAGCTCTATGTTAAACAACAGTGGTGAGAGTGGACATCCCTGTCATGTTCCTGATCTCAGGGAAAAGCTCTCAGTTTTTCCCCATTGAGGATGATAATGGCTGTGGGCTTTTCATAAATGGTTTTTATGATATTTAAGTAAGTTCCTTCTATTCTGACCTTCTCAAGGGTTTTTATTGAGGAAGGATGCTGTATTTTGTCAAATGCTTTTTCTGCATCTATTGACAGGATGTGTGATGTGTCACAGTGATTGATTTGCAAATATTGAACCAGCTCTGTAACCCAGGAATAAATTCCGCTTCATCAAGGTGGATAATTCTTTTTATATGCTGTTGAATTCGATTTGCTACTATCTTGTTGAAGATTTTTGCAACCATATTCATCATGGATATTGGTATGTAGTTCTCTTTTTTTGGGGGGTCTCTATCTGGTTTGGGAATCAAAATGATGCTGGCTTCGTAGAATGAGTCTGGAAGTTATCCTTACATTTCTATTTTTGGAACAGCTTGAGAAGAATGAGTAGTAACTCTGATTTAAATGTCTGGTAGAATATGTTTTCACTCATATGTGGAATAGGAGAAACTTAACAGAGAACCATGGGGGTGGGGAAGGGGAAAAAATAGTTAAGGAGAGGGAGGGAGGCAAACCATAAGAGACTCTAAAATACTGAGAACAAACTGAAGGTTGATAGGGGTGGGGGAGAGAGGAAAATGGGTGATGGGCATGGAGGAGGGCACTTGTTGGGATGAGCACTGGGCGTTATATGGAAACCAACTTGACAATAAACTATAAAAAAAAGAAACAAAAGAAAATAAAAATTAAGAAAAATAATAAATGTCTGATAGAATTTCCCAAGGAAGCCATCTGGCCCAGAGCTCTTATTTGTTGGGAGATTTTTGATAACAGATTCAATTTCTTCACTAGCTATGTATCTGTTCAGATTTTCTATCTCTTCCCATTTGCATTTTGGTAGTGTGTGTGTGTGTGTTTAGGAGTTTGTCCATTTCTTTTATGTTTCCAGTTTGTTGGCATATAATTTTTCATAGTATTCCCTGACAATTGCTTGTATTTCTGAGGGATTGGTTGAAATAAATCCATTTTCATGATTTTGGCTATTTGGTGCTCTCTCTTTTCTTTTTGAGAAGGCTGGCTAGAGGTTTATCAATTGTGTTTCTTTTTTCAAAAGACCAACTCCTGGTTTCATTGATTTATTCAACTGTTGGGTTATTTTTTGGGATTTTTTTTATTCTATATTGTTTATTTCTGCCCTAATCTTTATTATTTCTCTTCTTCTGCTGGGTTTGGGGTGTTCTTGCTGCTCTGCTTCTGGTTCCTTTAGGTGTGCTGTTAGACTTTTGTGCAGTTTCTAGTTTCTTGAAATAGGCCTGGATTACAATGTATTTTCCCCTTAGGACTGCCTTTACTGCATCCCAAAGAGTTTGGATTGTTGTATTTTCATTTTCATTTGTTTCCATATATTTTTTAATTTCTTGTCTAATTGCCTGGCTGACCCATTCGTTCTTTAGTAGGGTGTTCTATAACCTCCACATTTTTGGAGGTTTCCAGACTTTTTCCTATGTTGATTTCAAGTTTCATAGCATCGTGATCAGAAAGTGTGCATGGTATGATCTCAATTCTTTTATATTTATTGAGGGCTGCTTTATGATCCAGTATGTGATCTATCTTGGATAATGTACCATGTGCACTAGAGAAGAAAGTTAATTCCATAGCTTCAGGATATAAAGTTCTAGATATATCTATTAAGTCCATCTGGTCCAATGTGTCGTTCAGGTCCATTGTTTCTTTAGTGATTTTCTGTCTAGTTGATCTACCCATTGCTATAAGTGAAGTATTAAAGACCTCTGCAATTAGCACATTCTTATCAATAAGATTGCTTATGTTTGTGACTAATTGTTTTATATATTTGGGTGCTTCTGAAGTCGGTGCTTAGACATTTATAATAGCTCTTCATTATGGATAAACCTTGTAATTATGATATAATGCCCTTTCTCATATCTTGTTTCTGCCTTAACTTTAAAGTCCAGCTTGTCTGATATAAGTATGGCTACTCCATCTTTCATTTGACTGTCAATAGCATGATAGATATTTCTCCATCCCTCTAAATTACTTATTTTTGCTATGTCAGTTAGTTCATCAATAAAATAAAAAGAGTTGAAGCAGCTGGTCTCTAAAATCTATTGAGGCTCTACTAAAATCTATTGAGGTGTCTACTGGACACATTTAACTTCTATTCATTCTCTCGTAATTCAGGCTGACTGCATAAGCTAGTTTTCTGACATAATACTGCTGACCTACTATTAGGAGGGAAGAAGAGGAGGGACGCTTGGGTGGCCCAGTCGGTTAAGTGTCCAACTCTTGGTATCTCCTCAGATCCTGATCTCACAGTGATGAAACTGAGCCCCATGTCAGGCTTCCCACACTGTGCATGGAGCCTGCCTAGGATTCTCTCTCTTCCTCTTTCTCTCTGCCCCTCCCCTGCTCACTCTCTCTCTCAAAATAAATAAGTAAACATTAAAAAAAAAAGAGGAAAGAAGAGGTAAACCACTACTTTCAAGATCACAAATGTATATATTCATCTAAATCCATTCATGAATGGCATGTGATTACAGAAAGGATGAGGGCGTAAGAAAGTCAGAGGAGTAAAGGTAACAATCATAGGTAACATGTACTGAGTATCTCCCATGGGCCAGGCACTGTGCTAGATGCCTTATGAATTTTATTCATAGTTTCACAGGTAATCCTTAGAAGAAAACTGTGAAACTCCAAAAGGGTAAGTAACTTGCCCAAGGAAGCACAACTAGTAACAGGCGAAATGGTGTTGAGACTCAAGCCTATGTATACTCCTAAGTCCGTGTTCCTTCTACTTACTCATTCTGTTTTCCAATAAGAAAAAGGACTCAAGGAAAATGAGCTGGTGCCAAAGGCAAGGAAATGCAAACACAAACGGAAAAGAAAAGGCGAAGAAAAATGAAAAGGGAATGATCAATAAAAATCCAGGATGATCCCTGTGCAAGATAGTGGATCCTCCATAGGTCAATATTCATGCTGATTCTTTGGGACACCTTCTGTATAATTATGATAAACTGATTTACCATAATCAGCTAAAAAAAAAAGAAAAGAAAAGCTTCACTGAGTTTAAAGAATCTTATAAGTATATTTCCATGAAGGAAAGTCTAAAAATCATTGGATTGGATATTATTAATTCGATATTATTTTGTCCTTTCATTTTAACAAGGAAAGGAGCTAAATAGGAAAAGAAGTAGCTTCCAACATAGATAAAGGAGAGATAAATAAAAATAATCATCAGTTGAAAGAATACATAATATCTGGAGGATAAAATATTTAACATAAGCAAATGTACAAGTCACTACGATAAAGAATCAAAGAATCAGATAAAATTACTATAAAGTAAGTTTAAAGAAGTGAGGGGGCAGTGGAGACCAACCGTGGTTTTCGCAGCATGAGAAGCTGTGTATAAAGGGCATTTAAATTTTCGGGAACAAGGGGCAAAGCATGTCCCAGACTTCCATTTGTAAAGGACACCAGACCACTTGCTGGTGAAAGTCATTTAGCAAAAATCAGGGAACAGCCAGTGGACAAACTGGCTGATGAGTCTGCAGGGAACAATTATTTCATTATGGAACCAAACAAGGAAATGGAAAAGGGAAGGTGGTCAACTCTCCAAGAACGGCAGATTTGACCATCAGCCAGAGGAAAAATACTTTAGAAATAAGGTAGATCTAAAAACTGAGTGAACCAGTTTTCAAATTAAACTTATCAAGTAAGGAAGGAAATTCTCAAATAAAGGAAAGAGAAGAAAAAAGCATGCACAGAACCAAGAAGCCAGAAAAAACCACTATGTGTGATTGGACAGGTTTTCATTGCTTGAGGTAGCCCAGTCAAGAAACTACCAGATCTGAAATCTAAACCACAGGACTGCTCATCAAACTGGCTGCCTTAAGGGCTACTCCTGGAGCATTTCCATCCAGATTGGAAAGGAAGAAGTAAAATTATCTATATCCACAAACATGATCACATATGTAGAGAAGACTAAAGAATCTACAAAAAAATTTAGTAAAACTAACAGCAAGGTCACAGGTTACAAAGTCAACATACAACAATCAATTATATTTTAAACCTTATTTTGTTTTGTTTTTTAATTTGAGAAAGAAAGAGAGTGGGAGGAGGGGCAAAGGGAAAGGGAGAGAGATTCTTAAGCAGGCTTCACACTCAGCACAGAGCCCAACATGGGGCTTGATCCCATGACCCTGGGATCAAGACCTGAGCTGAAATCAAGAGTCGGATGGTCAATCAACTTAGCCACCCAGGCACCCCCAATAATATTTCTATACACAAGTAACAAAAAGTTGGAAATTAAAATTTTTAGCTATATGTACAATAGTATCCAAAACATAAAACAGGGATAAATTTAAATAATAGCTGTGAAGGACTCTCTAAGGTTAAAAGTGAAAGTGAATACTTTTAGCTTAATACGCATTCCGCTATCACAGTAACTACTGTTAGCCATGATGTAGGGAATATGATAAAGAGGGAAGAAGAGGGGACTGACATTTGTTTTAATATTCATTTGGGGTTGTCAAGCTGAAAAATTAGAACAGATCAAGGCAAAAGAATAAAGATGAGCTAAGTGATTCTAGAACTCAGCTTTCTGTGTCCATAGGCTCAGTTTAATAAAAATCAAGAGTTTCGGGATCCAGAACATACCACTGAGACTCCTGAGAGTAGAAAACGTGAACCTGAGGAGGTACCTTAGTCTGATTAAAATATAATTTTCTTGGGGCACCTGAATGGTTCAGTCAGCTGGGTGTCCAACTTAACCTCAGGTCCTGATCTCATGGTTTGTGAGTTTTAACCCTGCATCAGGCTCACTGCTGTCAGCACAGAGCCCACTTCAGAGGCTCTTGCCCCCCTGTTCCTTTGCCTCTCCCATGCCCATGTGCTCTCGCTCTCTTGCTCACTCTCTCTCAAAACTTAATAAACATTTATTTAAGTTGATTTATTTATTTTGAGAAAAAGAAAGAGAGCACAAGTTGGGTGGGCAGTGGGGGGGAGGCAGAGAGAGAAGGGGCAAGAGAATCCCAAGCAGGTTCCACTGTCAGCCCAGTGAGGGGCTTGAGCCCACAAACTGTATGATTTTGACCTAAACCGAAAACAAGAGTCCGATGCTGAATTGACTGAGCCACTCAGGGACCCCAAACATTTATTTTTTAAAAAAGATAATTTTCCTGTCACAAAGATGTAATTAAGATCACAGATCTCTTTCCTCTGAGACCATTGACTTACAAAAAATAAGTAAAGTAAAAATAAGCTATAACCGCTACTTCCCATTGTTTCTATGCCCAATAGGGGGAAGGGGGAGGTCCCTACTCCAAAAGTAGTAAAGGGGGTTGTAGCTTCTCATTGCTTCCGTCAGAACTCAGCATCCACTTAAAAGGGTAGGTATTGTTAAGAGCCACCTGTGGGCCCCTAAAAAACAACCTCCCTCATCTCCTCTGGAGAGGTCCAGAGATTCTGCCAGAAGATCCCAACTGGTGTAACAGAGGCTTCAGAGACCAGGTGCAGTCCTACCACCTCTTGCTGCCCAGAGGAGAAAGCCATGGGTCATCCTGCTTTGGGGGATTAAACAGGATATTATGACTTACTGAGAGTGGCCAGATATTAAAGAGCTGGTCTACCCATGCTCAAGTCAGACACTGATCCTTTAAAGATTAAGCATTCAAAGCCAAGGACAATCTTATATTTCAAATCCTAAGCCTTCAGGTATTCAGGTATTCAGCATTTGTGCCTAAATTCAAATTGTTGCACTATAATCAAATTGCATTTGCCTGATTCAACTAATTCAGGAGACAACATGGAGACTAATCTCATTAAAAATGGCAGATGTTGGGGTACCTGCAGGGCTCAGTCCTTAAGCATCTGACTTCCTTTCAGGTCCTGATCTCACAGGCTGTGAATTCGAGCCCAACATAGCACTGAGCTGCTGGTGCAGAACCTGATTGGGATGCTCTCTCTCTTCCTCTCTCTGCCCTTCCCCCACTTGCACGCACACACTTTCTCTTTCAAAATAAGTAAAAAAAAATTTAAATGGCAGATGCATGGGTATCATGGCCTGAAACGGGGCAGGTGACTCAATCTTGGCCAGTGGGACCTGGGTAGGGGCAGACATCTGCAGGAAAGCTAGTAGGAAGTTTTCCTTCATGAGCAAAAGAGAAGCTGGAGAATTCTGGATAGGAGAGTCTTTTTTGGACCTTTGGAAATAGCTGTCTATAACGTGATGACCGGAACTATGGCAGCCATTTTGAAACCACAAAGGCACAAGCTGAGTAAAATATAGCAGCAAAAGTATCTGGGTCTAAGACTGCTAAGCCACTGCCCAACTCAGGAATACCTTATCTTTAGATATCATATTCTGGAATAATAATAAATACAACCCATCTTTTAGTAACCATTCTGAAAACATCCTGTTACACAGATCAATAGGAAAAAGACAACTCAAAAGAAAACTGGATAAAGGATACAAATAGAAAACTCTCATAAGAGGAAATATAGTCAAAAAACATTCTAAAAGATAACGTTGCTAATAATAAAAGCAACACCAATGAACAGGTTTTTTGCCCAGTAGACTTGAAATATTTAGTAATACTAGACTTGATAAGTATTTGAGGAAACAGGGCTTCTCAGATTTCTTAGTAGATTGCAAACTGGTTCACTGGTACACAATTTAACATAGTTTGTTAAAATTTGAAATGTGCATAACCTTCAACACAACCATTCTACAGAAATCCTTACACATGCACACAAAGTCGATGTTTGCACAAGGATGTTCAGTATTGCACTGTCTGTTAAGCCAAAAGAAAAAAAAATCTTAAATAGTCCAAAGTCCATGAATAAGGAATTGAGTAAATAATTTATTTACTCCACTCTACTGTGCAATAGCTACAGTCATATAAAGTAATGGGAGTAAATCTGTGTGCACTGGCATTGGAATCTATTCAAGATTTACTGTTAAGGAAAACACACAAATTGCAGAAGAGTAGGAATGCATCTCATTCTCATTTTTTTGTGAAGTAAAAAAATGCTTTTATATGCACTGAAATAAATCTGAGACAGTATATAACAAAGAATTATCACTAAGAGGTTACTATGAAGCCCTTTAATTTTAAACTTTATATATTTCTGTGTTTAGGTGTGTGTGTATGTGCACGTGCGTGCATGTGTGCATACATATGTATACATATATTGCTTTTACAATCAGAAAAAATTCAGTTTAAGCTAATCAACCAAAAGAAAGACCTGGTCTTCCATTAGCATTCGCTACTGTTCCAAGAAAGCTATAGCCAAATGTCTCAACTCTTTCCAGATAACATGGAGCCCAAGATGCTACATCCAGCCTGGGAATCTGTCTCTTGTGCAGAGCCTGAGGTGACATGAGGCTGGCCCTGTGGCCATTAAGGGGAACTCCAAAACACAGCATTCAGGGACAAAGGTAAAGAGATAGCCGAAAAGCTCACCCCATGGGGCCAGGCAGAGAGGCAAAATCTACTGGATGAGAACCGCTGACTGACACAAGCCAAAGCTAGCTGCACTGAATGGAGGGTGTGTGTGGCTCTGAAGTGACATTCTGAACAGCTGAGGTGGAGTGTGGCTCACAGCGCCTCTGCTACCCCAGAAGCCGGAAGGGAGGAAACCACGAAGGTAGGGAGCCATCAGTGAATAACCAGAGTATGAAGAAGCAATAAGGTATTATGCTTGTTTCAATTTCTTATTTAGAATGGTTTCAGACTTTTAAAAAGGAGAAGAAAAAACATTTACCTTCTTAAATTATAAAGTTTTTTAGGTGTAACTTAATTTCTTTCCAGTCATAGGTCTGTGAAAATTTGCATACTGCTATGATGCAAATAATTTTTTTTTCAGAGTACCTCATTATACTCCACTGGCTTGGAGGGATTTTATAGAATCAAGCCTATCCCTCTTCCTTTGACACCTGATTTTGATAAATGATCATCACATCGGAGAGTTGGCTGCAAGACGGTACCCCCAAACTCCCCAAGCATTCGTCTGGGAGGAAGAAGTTCCCTTCCTCATTTCTATCCCCCGAAAGCCGTTTGTCTGAGCCCTCTAGGGCCGGCAGCCATCGCCCAGGGTAGCAGAGCTGGGTGAGAAGTCCTTTTTCAGGCAAGACATTAAAAGGAGTAGGCTGAGCAGATCTAAAACCCCTGGTCAACAGGGCGGGGCCAGCCCCAGGGCAGAAGTATTACTTCACGGTTGCATGGCTTCCTGTAGCTGCCAATAGAGGCAGCATCTGGCAGCCAGCCCACCGCAGAGAAGAGGGAACTCCGCAGAGAAGAAACCAGCAACGAGGCCCCAAAGGTGGAAGTACAGCCTGAGAAACTTGCGCCCGCCTGGGACTGCGCCCGCCTCGCCTCTCACTCTGCAGAGCGAGGCCCGCGTACCCCTCCGGCTTCCCGAGACTGACACGCCTCCTACGGTGAGCACATTCCACAGGCACTTCTCACACATTATTTAATCCCTCTCATTTATTCCACATCGCGAGGCTATTAGGCAGGTGCTGTAATTTTTTCCATTTTTCAGACAGAGAAACGGAAGCTCAAGGAGGTGAAATAACTTGCCCCAGGACACACAAGCAGGCAGCAGGGGAGCCCGGATTCAACCCCCCTCTGTGGCCATCCCCGGAGCCCAGACTATGACAGCTGCAACTTCAGCTTTCAAGTGAAAATCAAGATGATGAGGTAAAGGTTAGTGTCGCCTCCAACGGACACTGGGGATTGGAGCAATCTTGTCTCCTCCCTTGTAGGTAATATTTTGGGTTTCCTTCCTTGCACACAACCAGGCAAATGACTGCAATTCTAAAAAGAGATAAATATAAAAACAAGAAGTGAAACACTGCAGACACCTGAAACCCGACCATTTCTGCAAGCTGGAGCTAGCAGAGCCGCCGCGCAACAGAAATAGTTCTGTCCTGTTTAGATAGGCTTTGTTTTGCTACATGGCTGCATATGCAGTGAAGTGATATCAAGTCCTGAGGGTCCACTCCTTTGATGAGTTAAACACACAAAGGCCTACATTTTGATGTAATCTGATAGCATGTAGTTAAGTCCTACACAAAGTGCAACTGTGAGGAAGTGATAAACCCAACTTCCTGCACAAAGCCGCCTGAGATAACACTTTCCATGGACTGGAGGAAAAAAAAAAGAGAGAGAGCAAGAGAGAGAGAGAGAAAGACATGATTGCTACAGAATTTTAAAATAACTATTTCATTCTTAATAAATAAGCCCTTTTCCATGGGGCTCCAGCAACAGCTAAGTAAAACTGACCGCAGTCAGCTGACTGTAGTATTTCCACATATGACTTAATTCTCCCTGTTATTCATAGGCAGTGTCAATCACTGGTGATTCCCTTGATTTTTTCTCTTAAGGGCACTTTAGCTCAAACTCGAAATTTCAGGTATCTTCTTAGCCAGAAGAACATCCCTGCAGTTGACCAAGAACTCGAATTGAGGAAATCGAGTTTGCATTAACTGGCTTAATGGTGTTCCCACTGAATCATTAGAGAGGGTGAATCAGTCTGAATAAATACACACTGGAAGAGTTGCCAGGTTATGGAAGGACCAATAACTATTTCCACAATGCCAAAACAAGGTCAGAGTCACAGTGTCACTAAGGGTTCTCATGAATCATGTCATATCTAAACAACCAATAAGAGCTGACTGTGCTGGGAATTTTCTGTGAATGCATTTATTCCTTTCCTAATTTAGCAGTTATTGAGCACCTACTATGTGCCAGGAAATACAATAGCAAACACAGAAAGCTGTACATATAGATACACCTTCCCTCAAGGACTAGTTAGGAAAACAAATAGTAAACATACAAATATGTGTAAATCACAAATTCTATTGAGTGCTCTGAAGAGCACAGGGCGGCCTGATTTCAGATTTGGATGGGGTGATCACTCCCTGATGATGTGACATTTGGGCCTGAATCATTCGAGCAGACCAAGAGTGAGGGAAGAGAGTTTCAGCAGAGAAAGTGGGCCACCTCAAGGTCTTGAGTTGGGAAACAGCAAGGTGCCTTCATAAGCTAAAGGAAGACGATGTGTCCAGAATAAATTAAACAAGGAGAGAGAGAGTCTGGTAAAATCCTGGAAAGCAGAGGGGCCAGATCAGGCAGGGGCCTTGCAGGCCAGGTAAAGAAGTTTGGCTTTACTCTGAGCACTTTGGGCGTCATCCCCACGAAACGCCGCTGAGCCTCTAGCTCTGCTTCTCCACTGTTTTCTAGGCAAGGCTCTCAGGGCAATGCAGCGGCCCTAACATTCTGTGGGGAAAATTGTGAGATAAAAAAATTGTACAACTAACCTAGGGCATCACAGGCGTTCCCCTCAGTTCAGTCGGCTCAGCCAAGCCACAAACTGGGATGGGGGAAAAAATGATTAAAAAAAAAAAAACTATAGAATCACATGTCGTTTTATTATTTTGATATGATTATAGAGTCTCGTGGTAGTATATATAGATACATATAGATATAGACATGGACCAATCCTCTTGTTTTACAAGAGAGGAAACTAAGGCCCAGAAACGGACTTTGGAGATACCTTTGCTGCAGTCATCGGGACGGGAAAGTGAATGTCGTGCTGCTGAGAACATCAGCAGCCTGTCACTGAAGACAGCGGATCTGGAACACTGGGCTTCCAACATGCAAAACCAGTTTCAAGTTTGCCCTCATTAGGGCCTCTTAATGTGTTGGTTTTATTCCACAATCAAGTGATTCTTTAAATCTTTCAGGCACAGATTAATAAAAGTCATTTTTTCCTCTTGTGTCTGTCTGTTTCCAAGCCCTGACCCTTATGTTTCTGAGAACCTACTCTGCGTAAGCCCCACTGGCTCCCTGGCCCTCAACTGACGGGCTGTGAAGTACTGGGTGTGATTAGAGATTTGCTTTTCATTCTGAGGCTCCTGACCAGTTATCCTGGCTCTCCTTCAAGTGAAGCTAGAAAACTTGCTGGTTTGAGATCGAATCAAGTTATTTTAAAAGAAGGATTGACACTTCCCAAGCCAATCAGATGGTGCCTTTGCTATTCTGACGACTTTCCACTTGGGTCTGAGTGGATTCCTGCTATGTAGTAGCTTTCTGATCTCAGTACAGTTTCATTTAGCTGACCTCAGATAAAATCCTCTACCTCTCTGGGCCGCTACTTCTCTTCAGATGATTCCTAAGACTCTTGCATGCCCTACATTCTATATGTCTAAGACAAATCAGTAAAAGTTTAGAGTCTTGACAGAAAATGTCCTTAGCACCTCACTTCCTATAATAGGAAAGAAGGAAGGAAGGCAGGAAGGCAGGAAGGCAGGAAGGAAGGAAGGCAGGAAGGCAGGAAGGAAGGAAAGAAGGAAGGAAGAATGGAAGGAAGGAAAGAAGGAAAGAAGGGAGGGAGGGAGAGAGGAAGGAGACAGAGAAGTAGATAAGTGGGGTTGGAGGAGAGAGAAGGAGGGAGGCAGGGAAGGTAAAAAGGAAGGAAAAGAAGGAAGAAGTCATTAGTGAACAAACTAAGGGAGGAAAAAAAGCTGTGCTTCCCATACCTCTCTGCAACCTTAATAGAAATAGATTGGGTTTGAGTTGTGAATAAGTTATTGCTTATTTAGCCATCAAAACACAGTCCGGTGGAGTATCCCTAAGCATCCTTTGCAGATTAAGATGCCGGATACCTTATGCGTCAGCAACCTCTGTTTAAGAAAACAAATGAAGTTTCAGGGGGGAAAAACTGTTAGAAAAGAGTGATGCTTTTTTTTTTAATTTGAAATATTTCAGGGTTGTCTGGGTGGCTCAGCCTGATAAGCATCAGACTTTGGCTCAGGTCATGATCTCATGGTTTGTGAGTTCCAGCCCCGCGTGTGGCTCTGTGCTATCAGAGCCCACTTCTAATCCTCTGTCCCTCCCTCTCTCTGCCTCTCCCTCTCTCTCTCTCTCTCTCTCTCAAATAAATATTTTAAGAAGAAAAATAAATAAATCTGAAATACTTCATATTGCAAATTTTGTAAATCAACGACATCTATGGGAATCACTTAGTTGAGAGCCTAGCACTTGTTAAGTGCTCAGTATGTTATATAATGCTATAATTCACACTACGGAGAATCAGAAAGCTCAAAACCCAAACCTCTAAATGAATAGGCATGTGACTTAAGCAAGTGTCCCTGCCTCTCTGAGTCTGTTTCTAAATCTCTAAGAGGAATGGATGGAATTAAACTGAATGAGGAGATGTATGGGGCTTTTCCAAGGCTTTGCTCCCAGTCCGTTTCTAATGCGTTAGGGCCCCCATGCTTGAATTGAACATTGATATTTTAATGTAAATAATTTCTTTCTCACATCATATTGTAAAGCACCTACCTAATTTGCAGAGCATTTCTCTTTCCTTCCCTAAAGTAGATTTTGGAGCACTAAAATTAAAGAGAAGTAAATGGGATTCACATTTGCCTAAAGGACCAATTCTCAGGGCAAATTTGGGGCACTAATTAAAACGTCAATCCCCTCAGGAAATGCCCAGTTGGAGGGTGTGGTCCTAGGACTGCACTGTAGTATTTGGAGGACTGTGAGAGTGCGTCCAGCCTCTGCTGGCTCTTAACTCCATCACAGCTTCTGCTCAAAACTCAGGACTTCCTGGAGCTGGATTTTAAACACCCCTAAGAGACGGCATTTCCCTGAGGATTTCTCTTCAAGTAAAAATGTTTTTGCCTCCCAAATTGAGCCAACACATCTGTTCTTACCTATCTTAAAAGCTTCGTCAACTCAATAACTGTCCAAAAGGAAGAGGGAAAAAAAAGCTATTGTGTGATGAAAAATTTTGGCAAATCTTATGAAAACACATTCTTAAAACATCTCTCATTTCTGAGAAACAAAGTAAAATATATGAATTGTGTTTTGTTTCATGACTAACAAAATGATTTCATTGCTACAATGAGGTATTTTGACCATATCTACATAAAACAAGTATGAACATTCAATTGAAAAAATAAAAATAACTCAATTAGAAAAATAAATGTTGAGTACCTCCTCTCTAACGACACTGAATTATAATATGTCAAAGACACTATTTTTAATATGTTGAGTTAAAAGTACATTATTCACTTAGGGACACGTGGGTGGCTCAGTGGGTTAAGAATCTGACTTCGGGTCGGGTCATGATCTCAGAGTGCATGGGTTCGAGTCCTGCATCGGGCTCTGTGCTGGTGGTGAGAAGTCTGCTTGGGATTCTCTCTCTCTCTCTCTCTCTCTCTCTCTGCTCTTTCCTACTTACATTCTCTCTCACTCTCAAAATAAATAAATAAACTTCATATATATATTTACATATATATAAATCAATATATGTATATCAATTAAATTCATCTGTTTCTTTTCAACTTTTTAATATAGCTATTTGAAAATTTTTAATTTCAGGGGCCTAATACTCTGGTTTCTCTTCAGATCGTATAAATCTTTTGCCTTTTAATTTCAGGGGCCTGGGTGGCTCAGACAGTTAAACGTCTGACTCTTGATTTCGGCAGACATCATGATCTCTTAGTTCATGAGTTCAAGCCCCACATCCCTCTGCGCTGACAGCACAGAGCCTGGCTGGGATTCTCTCTCTCTCTCTCTCTCTCTCTCTTTCTCTCTCTCTCTCTCTCTCTCTCTCCACCCCCCCCACCCCAGCCTACATGCACTCATGTACTCACTCTCTCTCAAAATAAATAAATGAACGTTTAAAACATTTCTTAAATTAGGGGAAAATTTTTAAAAAATTAAAAAATTAGGTATATAATGAAAAAATAGTCACCATCACTTATAATTAAAGAAATATAATTAAGACAAAGTAAGGCAAGTACTTAAAAGTTTCATAATACCGACTATTGATGCTGATGAAGGGAAACAGCATTTTCACTTGCTATTGGCACAAGCCCTTTAAAGGGCAACTTAGTGATAGCTACTAAAATTTACAATGCACATACCCTTCAATCCAGGATTTCCATTTCAGGAATGTTATCCTCAGTTATACTGACACATAGATGCAAATTTTGTAATAGCAAAAGATTGCAAATGATCTAAAAGTCCATAAATATGGAATTGGCTAAATGTTTGGTATATTCATATGCTGGAATACTCTACTGCCAATAAAAAATGGTGACAGTCTCAATATTAGTAGTAGTAGTAGTAAGAATTATAATATTAAGAAATAGTAAATGGAAAAGCACAGTACAGGAATTAGTTATTGACTCAGAATTATTTGAGATGTTTTCTGCCATCAAAATGAAAGTTTAAAATACGCATTAAATTGAATTATAGAAAAAAGTTATCTTTTTCTTTATCAGCTGAATTTGGGGGACTATACATTTATACCTGCTACATTTGTGTTTATAGAGATCTTTCTGGAATCAGGACAGAGTGAAGAAGAGTAGGACTAGAAGATACCTTCTGTGAGGGCCCGGCACATGGTAAGCACTCAATAAATGCTTGTTGTCATTATTAGTCATAATAATGCAAGCGAAAAGAGATGCAAATAAACAAAGCTAGTGATAGCAGGGGGAAAAAAAGAGAAGAGAGCCCTGTGTAGCTAGAAAAAAGTAGACCTGGTGACTGATAGCGGGTAGGAGCTGGTAAGCTGGAGCAGGTCTTCAGGATAACACCCAAGGTGGCTGGAGGAGCCTGGTGTATGATGGAACTCATCTCTGAGGCAGGACACTCAGGGGGATGTGACACTTTGGGAAAGAGAAATTCAGTTTGGGACATAGAAACTTAAAGAGCCTGTGAATCTCCAAATATATCCACTGGGTAATTGGATCCATCTCTCCAGGATTCAGTGGGAGAGGATTAAGTTAGAATATTGATCTACCCTCACTGTAGAGGTGGTGGTAGTTACAGCTTTGGGTTTGGATGAAGTTTCTCAAGGAGAGCTAAGGACCAGACCAAGGAAACACAATGCTTGGAAGGTGTTATGAGTTGAACGGTCTCCTTCTTCAAGTTTATATGTTGAAATCCTAACCATCAGTATCTCAGAATGTGATGTTATTTGGAAGCAGGGTCATTAGAGATGTTTAAGTTGAGGTCATTAGGGGAAGGGAAGCTAATGAAATATGACTGGTGTCCTTATAAAAAGGGGAAATTTAGGAGCACCTGAATGGCTCAATCCGTTAAGCATCCAAATTTTGATCTCAGCTTAGGTCTTGGTCAGGGTCATGAGTTCAAGCCCAGTGGTAGGCTCCATGATGGGCATGAAACTTACTTAAAAAGAGGGCGGGGGAGGGTTTAGACACAGAGGCATAAACACAAGAAGAACACCACAAAACAATGGGAAGACATTCGGGTGATGCTTATACAAACCAAGGAACTAACCTTGCCAACACCTTGATATCTGACTTCAAGCCCCCAGAACCGCAAGACCATAAACTGCTGTTCAAACAGTTTGCAGCACCTTCTTATGGCATCCCTAGAGATAAATACAGATGGTAAGCAGAACGAAAAGTGTACAAACAACATTTAGATGGTGAGGTCCAAGAAAGGAGGAAGGCTGGAAAGCATGGCATCACCAAGTCAAGAACAGGAAAGAATTTCAAAAGGAGGTCACAATCAACAAAATCAGATGGTCATACAAGGGGACAGGAAAGATGACCCCTGACAAAATAACACAAAGGTCGTTGTTAACCTTGGAAAAAGTATCTTCAGTGGAGTGAAAAAGATAGAGCCCAGACTGTGGGAGAATAAATAAGATGTGAGGAAGAAAAAACAGGCTTTTCAGAAGTTTAGAGACAAAAAGGACAGGATAGAAAGGAAGTTAAAGAGAGATCATTGGGTCACATATTTCTTTAATGAGAAAGATTTGGTACAGCTACTTGACAATGACAGTGAGCCAGTGGAGACAGAAAGGCTGAAGGAGAAATAGGGATAGAGAGTATGGAACTGTAGATAGAGACAGAGGGGATGATGAGAGATAGAGATGAAAATGGATATGGAAATGGAGATGAGAGATGGAGGTGAAGATAGCAATGGAGATGGGAGATGGAAATGAAGATGGAGATAAACACATGGAGATATAAGATGGAGATGGAGACAGAGATGAGAGACAGAGATAAAGATGGAGATGGGAGATTAAGATGTGAGATGGAGATGAGAGATGGGAGATGGAAATGGAGATGGAGATGAAGATGGAGATAAAATGGAGCTGGAGCTAGAGATGTGAAATGGAGCTGGAGATGGAAATGTGAGATGGAGATGAAGATAGAAATGAGAGATGAGAGTTGGAGATGTAGACAAAGATTAGAGATGAAGATGGAGATGTGAGATGGAATGAAGAAGATCAAAGATGAAGACAGAGGTAGAGATGAAAATGGAGATAAGAGATGGAGATGGGAGATGGGGATGAAACAGACATGAAAGATAGGGATGAAGATTAAAGATGGTGATGGAGATGAGAGAGGGGAGATGAGAGCCAGGGATGAAGGACGGTGATGAAAATTAGAAAGGAGAGATGGGAGATAGAGACCAAGATGAGAGGTGGAGATGAAGATGGAGATGAAAGATGGAGGTGGAGAAAGATGGAGGTGGAGATAAGAGAGGAAAGATGGAAAAGTGGGAGGCTGGGGAAGGGAAAAGGAGAGACAGAGATAATGGAGATGGACATACAAATGAAAAGGAGACAGAGACACAGAAAGAGAATCCCAGCAGCACATATGTTGTGTGAATGGCCAGGCAACTTCTCAAAATGGCCCAACCACTTGTTGATGGGACATCGCAGAATACATTAAACTTAAGTGAAGCCTCAAATGGCCATTCCTTAGTGTAGCTACTTGCCTTGGTACTACTGCTTCTTAGGGTGAGTAAATTCAAGTTTGGAAGAGAGAATAATCATTCTTTTCACAAATCTTTCCTAAGTAACCACCCAGACACCATACCAAGTGCTGAAGTTAATAGTGGTTGTAGTGATTTTAAAATATATCTAAAAATTCTTTTACATTGTCTCCTCAATGATAATGCTAAATGAACCCTCTTCCTTTGAATGTGGGCCAAATTTAGTGACTTGATTTTAACAAAAAAATGTTACACTATGACTTCTGAGACTAGATCATAAAAGGCAATGCGGCTTCCTCCCTGCTCTCTCCTGGATCACTCATTCTGGTAAAGTCAAGTCATGAGGACACTCAAGCAGCCCTATGAAAGGTCCATGTGGTGAGGAACTGAGGCCTTCCACCAACCATGTAAGGGAGCCATGTAAGGGAACCAACTTGGAAGGGAATACTCCAGTTTCAATAAAGCCTTCAGATGACTGCAACCTCAGAAACATTTTGACTGCAACTTCATGAGAGATCCCAAGCCACAGCCACCTGGTCAAGCTGCTCCCAAATTCCTGACCACAGAAAATGTGAGACAATAAATACCTATTATTGCTTTAAGCCAGGAAGTTTTGGGGTAATTTGTTACACAGCAGTAGATACAGTGGTAGACAAGACAAACATGATCCCTTCCCTCATTCTGGAAGAAAGTAATAAACTATTATTGCAGAAATGTAGAAACAACATGGGTCAAATCATGCCAGCAAACCTGTACAAATGTTATGGTATTCCATCAACATGGACTGTGAAAAGGAGATCTGTTACATTATTCTACTGATTGTGACCAGGATATCAATTTTGAGTCTGCTTTGTCACCATACAAAGATACAGCATGCCTTCATGACATGATCATTGTAGAGATGGTGGTAAATAATGGTGGGCTCTGGGGCTATTAGGTCTAGTAGATTCAGGTCAGAGCAAGTGCATTGGAAACCAACCCCCATGTAAACCATGGTAAATAGAGAGCAGAGACCAAGAGCTTCAGAGAGAAAACTGATCTGCAAAGAATACGGTGTGAGAAAAGTAAGGCCAAGAGACTATGTGTCTCCAGGAAGAGAGAGAGCCTGATGACCGTCCATCTCCTGTAAGCCAACTGGTCTTTCAGGATTGCATTCCATCAGATACTCTTTTTTTTTTTTTCATTAAATCTCCTTCTTACTTGTGCTAATTAGCTCAGTGGGCTAAATTGTGGCATTTAAACAATCTCTGAGACACTTCACCCCAGCCTCCTACTTGGTCTTCCTGCCTCTAGAATTGATACTCTCCAGGGCACCTCACATGAGAAACATGAGAAGTCTCCTTCAATCACTACTTCATTATGTCGCCTTCTCCTCTATGTACACACAAACCTTAGCTAGGTTCCCATTCCTACAGGTAAAGTATCTCAGCCTGGCATTTATGGCTCTCCTCAGTCTAGCTCTAGCTCACCTTTCCATGATTCCCCTATTTATACCCCATCTTTAGATAAACTGAAAAATCCTGAAATTCTCTCAATGTGTCTTGCTTTTCAGCCTTCAAACCTTTTGTCAAGTCATTTTCTCTATCTGGATGCCCATTTCACCCCTCATCTACCTCACTGTGTTCTAGATATCCAACAAAGATGTTCTTAAATGCTCCTCCATGAAACAGTCTCTGATTCTCTTAACTGTTATAATATTTCCCTCTTCTGAATGCACCATCAATGGCATTGGTAGGATATAAGTCCTTTTCTGTCTACACTATAATTACACACATAAATACGTAGCTCATACCTCTACCAAGTTTCTTATAAGCTTCTTAAAGATGAGAACAAGGTTACTCATTTTTATATCAACTTGGTCCTAAGCTTCTTCTTTTCAATCTCTCCTCTCTCCTTAAATGATCCATGATATAGAACTTCATCCACCATCTACCCACTGGTATCTCCAGCCCTGACCTCTTGTCTGTTATAGACCTCTACTTATACCTGTGACGTGACACACTCACATGGGCATCTCAAGGCTCTTCACCACCCAACTCATGACTCTTCATGTTTCTTTTCTCAGTAAATGCCATCCAACACCCAACTCTGCAATTCTGCAAACTATCCAATTCTGCAAGCAGAATCTAGAGGTCCTTCTTGAACTCTCCAAACTGTCAAGCTCTGTGTCTAATCCATAACTAGGTCTTACTGATTTTACCTTCTAAATAGTATTCTAATCCCAAACTTTCCTCCATCTCCACTGCCACCCTCAGAATCCAAGCTATCATCAGTTCTCACCTTGTCCACCATCTTCTCTCTGGTATCCTAAGCAGCCTCCCCACATCAAGTCTAGCTCCATATCTCCAATCCATTCTAGGTTACATGTATAGAATGGCATTTGGGTTTTATATCTCCAATCTGGCCAGGTCATTGCTAAAGGTTTAAAATCTTCAGTGACTTTCCATTGTTCTTAAGACAAAAACCCAAATCTTTAATACAAACTAACCACATGGCCCTCCATCATTTGGCCTATTTACCTCTCCAGCCTAAGTTTGTGTTCAATATTTCAGTCACAGGGGACTACTTTCAGTTCCTCAAAAGTGCCCTGCTCTCTACAGCCTTCGCACATGCTGTTTCTTCTCATTCTACCTACCACTTTTGCCTAATACACTCCTGTTCATCCTACTTCTTTATTATTTTTATTTTTATTTGAGAGAGAGAGAAAGAGAGAGTGCACAAGCAGGGGAGAGGGGAAGAGAGAGAGCAAGAGTGAGAGCGAGAGAGAGATTAAGAGAGAGAATCTTTTTTTTTTTAACATTTATTTATTTTTGAGAGAGAGACACACACACAGAGTGTGAACGGAAGAGGGTCAGAGAGAGAGGGAGACACAGAACCAGAAGCAGGCTCCAGGCTCTGAGCTAGCTGTCAGCACAGAGCCTGATGCAGGGCTCGAATCCAGGAACCGTGAGATCATGACCTGAGGGGAAGTTGGCCACTTAACCGGCTGAGCCACCCAGGTGCCCCCAAAGAGAGAGAGAATCTTAAGCAGGCTCCATGCTCAGCTCAGCACAGAGCCGGACTTGGGGCTCAGTCGCACAACCATGAGATCAGAACCTGAGCCGAAATCAAGAGTCAGATGTTAACCAACTGCACCGGCCAGGTGCCCCTCCTGTTCATCCTTCTAATCTTAGCTCAGACCTCAGCTCCTCAGAGAAACCTCCCCAGCCAGATCTGGTCCCTCATTTACATGTTCTTATTGTTCCCTGCATTTCCTTTTATTGTCTTTAGGTTGCTTACAATTATATATTTTTTTTTATTATTTGAGGGCAAAAATCATGCTTGTTTTACTCTTTTACATTTTATCTCCAGTACATACAAATTCAACCAAATTTGCTTTAGGAACATTAAATAAAGAAACAAAGAAAGGAATTAAAAGATTCAAGTAATCACTGATAAAATCTAGACAGACTAAAACTCATCAAAATATATTTATGGCCAGATGTATCTGATTGCTAATATCCTGAAGATACATTAAGCTTTTCTTGGAACCTAAATTTTCATATTTTTCTCTATTATATATTTGTATCAATTAGCATTTTACATGGCTGAAAATAACTGACCACAGTTTAACCAGTTAGAGTTTTCACTTTTCTCTCCTAACAGAAGTTTTGAAGTAGGACTAAGACAACTGTTAAGAGAAGTCAGCAGCGGTGCCTGGGTGGCTCAGTCGTTAAGCATCCAACGTGGGCTTGGCTATGATCTCGCAGTTGGTGGGTTTGAACCCCGAGAGCTGAGAGCCTGAGCCAGCTTCGGATTCTGTGTCTCCCTATCTCTCTGCCTGTCTCCCACTCATGCTCTGTCTCTTTCTCTCTCTCTCTCTCTCTCTCTCTTTCAAAAAGAAATAAACATTTAAAAAAAATTTTTTAATTAAAAAAAGAAGTCAGCAAAATCACAGGCTCTTCTAACTTCTTTCTCTGCCACTCTTGGCGCCTGACTTTCTTCCTCAGAATTAAAAGCGAGGCGGTTGTCCCTCCAACATGGTATTCATGCTCCAGGCAGAAAGAAGGGGAAAGATAAAGGGCAAAATGCATGTGTCAATTGAACTTATCTCTTTTTATCAAGAAAGCAAAACGTGGCTTTTCTGAAAGACGCTGCACAGGAAACTTTTACCTACGTCTCAAAACCAGACTGAGGCTGTGGCCACTCTAGCTCCAAATAGGTCTGGGAAGGTACATGTTCTTAAACAGACATGCCATCTGAAACACACCTGTAAGTGTAATGACGAGGAACAAGGGGAGACTGGGGACAGCAAGGCCAACCAAGAGGGTCTGCCACCCTCCTGCTACAAACAATCAGACTAACTGGAGTTCAAGGCTCTGACTCAATCTCCAAAGCCCAGATGAAAGTGATCTTTGTCAAGTTGAAATTTTGAGCAAAGAAATTCAGGCTCTGCACATACGGTGCTAAGCTATATAGATGAAAAGTGAAAAATTCTATCAGATACATAGTTGTTTTCTCTTTAGAATACTAAATTTATCAGCTCAAATCAAACATCTGCAGTAATCTTTCCTCCTTAAAATGCTATTCTCATCACTGTATCTTCTTTTTTTGAGAGAGACAGCATGCACAAGTGGGAGAGGGAGAGAGAGAACTACCCTTGTATAGGCTTAATTAAATAATTTACTTTGAAGAAGTCAAATCACTATCAAAACTTAAGCCTGCAATTAAAGCCTGCTGCTGTCATGTGGTTTCATTCACATCTTTCATGCAGGTATTTATGTACCAAGGGAGCAAATGAGACTCTCCACACATCCATTAAATGAAAAATGCAGAATACGTATGTAGCCAATTCAGCTGTAGTTAAAACCCAGGAAATCAGAAGGCTAAGTAAAAAGATAGAATAATGCAAGGGATTTATAGGGGCGCCTGGGTGGCTCAGTTGGTGAAGCATCCGACTCTTGGTCTTGGCTCAGTCATGATCTCACGGTTCATGAGACCAAACCCTGTGTCAGGCTCTATGCTGACAGCATGGAGCCTGCTTGGGATCTCTCTCTCCCTCTCTCTCTGCCACTGCCTGACTTGCATGTGTACACATACTCTCTCTCTCTCAAAATAAATAACAAAACTTAAAAAAGAAAGAATCCAAGGGATTTATAGAGTGACTGAGCCCATTCTAGACAGAGTGTAGAATGAGGAAAGCAGAGTGGTCTATGGGGATAGGTTTTCTCAACAAGGAAATGACATGTTTGATAACTCAGAGGCAAGGGCAGCTGAAGTGTGGAACATAGGCAACAGGAACAAACAAGTAGTATATGCTTACTCTGTGAGGGAATCTATTTTTCAATTAGTATTATTGCCTTTAATTAGTTCAATTCAACAAACATTTATTGACCATCATCCACGTACCAGAAATTCTGGGGAAGGCTGGTATTCTTCCCTGCCCTGCTGGGGAAGAAAAAGAATATTATTGCTAGATGGAATTTTGGAAGGCACATATTTCTACTTCCCCACCTTAAAGATAAGAATATGGGGACACCTGGATGGCTCAGTCAGTTGGGCGTCTGACTCAATTTTGGCTCCAGTCATTATCTTATCAGTTGTGAGATCAAGCCCTGAGTCGGCCCGAGGAGACAGCATGTCGCCTGCTTGGGATTCTTTCTCCCTCTCTCTCCATCCCTTCCCTACTTGCATGCGTACATGCACATGCTCTCTCTCAAAATAAATAAGTAAATTTTTTAAAGTAATCAAATAGGGGCTCCTGGATGGCTCAGTCAGTTGAGTGTCCAAGTTAGGTTCAGGTCATGATCTCATGGTTTGTGAATTCAAACCCCATATGGGCCTGGCTGCTGTTGGCACAGAGCCTGCTTTGATTCCTCTGTCCCTCTCCCTCTCTCTACCCTTCCCCTGCTCATGCTCTCTCTCAAAAATAAATAAACATTAAAAATAAATTAAATTAAATAAATATAAGAATATTAAAGTCCAGGGGCACCTGGGTGCCTCAGTCATTAAGCATCCTATTTCAGCTCAAGTCATGATGCCAAAGCTTATGGATTCAAGCCGTGTGTCAGGCTCTGTGCTTTCTGTACAGAGCCCACTTCCGATCCCTCTCTCTCTCTACAACTCACTCACTAGCTCTCTCTCTCTCTCAAAAATAAGTAAACATTTTTTTAAAAGAATGTTAAGTTCCAGAAAAATTAAATAACTCCCCATTGTCACCAATTAGTTAACAGAAAGCCATGGCAAAATCTAGGGTCTCCAGAGTCTCACCCAAACTAAATCCTTAAGACCTAGAGAGAAGCAATCTCCATTTTCTCACTTTCAGAGACAATGGGTTTTGTTGTTGCCACTGTTTTGCTTCTTTCTTACAAATAATTTACCACTTACAAAAGCATGCCATTCAAAAATTCTCCGTGATTCTCAAAGTTGCCATGTTATTTTTCTTCATCGTCATCAATCATATTATTAGCAAGCTTGGGTAAACCTACCCAGTGCTGACCACTGTCCTCCCCTGCTCTCCTTCTCCCCCACACCACGTCCTCTGCCTTCCCTCCCTAGCCTTCAGCATCTCCATGCACACCTACCAGGTTGATCTACACTTGTTAATTAATAATTTCAAGATGCTCTAATGTTATATCAGAAGTTGTGTCTCCCAACTACTTTGGTAAGCCCCAGAAAAACAAACTCAAGATTTGGAATGAGAAGAACCTGGATTACAACTGGGACTCTGCCATTTACTGTGCAGCCTTTGGAAAACTATTTAACATCATTAAACCCCAGGCTCTTTGTGTGTTTAATGAGGAAACCCATACCTACTTTGTACGGATGATGCAAGGATTTCATGAGATAATGCCCCATAAGCACTGAATGGTATGAAGCTACACACTGGTATAAAACCAGGGCTCAATACATGTTACCACTTTTTTCATTTGTTTCCACCCTCCCTTCTCTCCAAGGAATGGCTAACTTATGCCATGGTCAGACCTAGGTTCAAATCCTAGCTCTTTCACTGACCAGCTATACAACCTTGAGCAATTCTTATTACTTCTCTGAGCCTCCTGGAACAAAGCCTAGATTGTGGGCCATATTCAGTGTTTTCTGCTCAATAAGATAGAGATTCCTTATAAATAACACAATGATAATAAACCTCACCTCACATGATCATTGGAGGAGCTAAACAAGATCATGTAAAGCAAAGTATCTGTTATGTTCCCTTCTTCAGCTTAACTGATGAACTGATTACCTTGGAAGGGGATGGATTCATTGGATGCTAGGTCGAGACTCTTTAATTCATGTGATCTCTTATTATTTATCTATATTTCTTTATTTGTTTCCCTCAGTAGTTCTTGGAGGATGGTATGATAAGGACACATAATACTTCTCTTCTCCATCTGAGTTGTAGGTCAACTGAGAAATAAGACAAAGGACAATCGTGGAGGGTTCAAAGTATCCCCTCTATGAAGTCGATGTGGAAACTTGGATTTATGTGAAGCAAGAGGCCCCCTTGCACTGAACCTGTTAGGCTGCCTTACCTATTCAGAGCACTGGACCACCAAGGGCCTCGCCACCCTCACCCCATAGGGTAGACCTGCTCCTGGAGCAAATCAAAGTGTGCAGTCTCTACAGGCAGATTGAAACTCAAAGAAAAAATGAGAGAAAGAAGATGTGCCCTGGCAGGCTCCTTTCATCTCCCATTCAGGTGAATTACTCCATCTCCCTAAAGGCAGAGTGTAAGTGGGGCAAAGGCCCAGAGTATTTGGGGAAAACCAGCAAGCAGCATTCCAAGCATTTGCCACCTAAGGAACTGTCTATGCAGAACGGGTTGAACAGGGATCCTCACTCCCTCTGCCCCCACCTCAAGAATTCCAGGGTCCCTGTGTGAAGAGCCCAGGCTGGAAACCAGCTGCCTAGTTGTGAATCCTGGCTCTACCACTTACTAGTTCTGTTTCCTCCAGCAAGTTACTTACGCTTCCTGGACCTCCATCTGGTCCTCTATAAAATGCAAGAATTGACAGGGTGGCTGTGAGCATTCGATGAAATGTCTATGACACGCCCCAAACAGGAAGGGGTAAGAGCAGAACAAGTGAAGTTATTATTACTGGTGAGTTTCTTATAAAAGCTATAGGCTCCTTAGAGTAAAAGGTGGCATAAAATACCATGCCGCTCAAGAACTGCAAGTCAATTATCTAATAAATCTCCCGCAAACCCAAAGCAAAAATTAATTATAGTCAACTCCTGATCATACTTGTGATCTCAGGACCATGAAAACGATCTCTCAGTGACATTACCTCCTGCCCCAACTTCCCTCTTCATTCTGTTAAACTGAAGTCTCTTTGATTCCTTCCAAATTGAATTACACGCAACTTTCTTGTCTTAGTCCTTTTAAATTACAGCCCTCTCTTATAGACATCTGTAAGGAGCCTGTCAAAGAAAAAACTCCTATGAGATTTTGTATATTCTCAGGTCCAGAGCCTTGGCTGAGGTTGGCAGAGATAAAAGGCCAGTGTTGGTTTGGGGTTTGTGACAGAAGTGTGACTCGTGGTTGTGCTAAAAGAGAGTGGTCAGTTAGCTGCCCAAGCCAAGAAGGATTCCTGGGCACCAGTTATACATTATGAGCGCTGTGGGTATGCAGGGAAGGAAAGCTGAGGAAGATTCTAAATTGGAAGAGACTGGAAATATTTTACAGAAGTCTCAAATTTGTGTGGTGGGTGCTCTGGTCAGGATAAAGACCACAAATCTGACTGCATAGATCTCTTCTCCTAAAACAGAGAAGCGTAAGATTGTGGTTATGTGTAGTTTTGGAGTCGAACAGACCAGGGTTTAAGTCCAATTTTTAGCCACTTCTTGTTACATGACCTTGAGTAACTCAAATGTCATGTCCCCATGTATAAAACTGAGATAACAGCACCCACCTTGGGAGACTATGAAGAGAATTAAATAAAGCAATGTGTATAAAATTCTCAGTACAAGACCCTGCACATATCTGTTTCCACTAAATTAAAGTTGTTAATACTATTATAGCTATTATATACTACTACTATTCTAGAAAAAACAAATAAGGGGCTAATAGCCAAAATATATAAAGAACTCATACAACTCAATGACAAAGAGACAATCAATTTAAAAATGGGCAGGGAAACTAAATAAACTTTTTTCCCAAATAAGACATCCAAATGCCCTATAGATGCTTGAAAAAATGTTCGCCATCACTAATATTCAGGAAAATGTAAATCAAAACCGGCCTGAGAGATCATGTACACCTATTAGAATGGCTATCATCAAGAAGACAAGAGATAACAAGAGTTGGTGAGGATGTAGAGAAAAAGGAAGCCTTGTGCACAGTTTGTGGGAATGAAACTCGGTACAGCCACTGTGGAAAACAGTATGGTGGAGGTTCCTCAAAAAATTAAAAACAGAACTACTATGCGATCCAGCAATTCCACTTCTGGGTGTAGAGCCAAAGGAAACAAAAATGGTACTTAACACACAGCGCTATTCACAATAGCCAACATGTGGAAATAGCCCAAGTAACTGTCAAAAGATGAATGGATAAAGAAGATGTGGTGTATATACACAATGGAATATTATTCAGCCACAAGAAAGAAGGGACTCCTGCCATTTGTGACAATATGGATGGACTTTGAGGATACTGTGAGGTAAGTCAGAAATACTGTCTGGTATCATGTGTATGTGGAATTTAAACAAGCCAAACTCATAAAAACAGAGTATAGCATGGTTGTCACCAGAGCCTGAGGGATGGGGAAATAGGAAAGATGTTGTTTAACGGTATAAACCTGCAACTAGTAGATGAGTCCTGGAGATCTAATGCACAGTATGGTGACTACAGAGAATAGTACTGTATTATAAATATCACACTTGCTAAGAGACTAGATCTTTCTTTTAAGTTTATTTTTTTTATTTTGAGACAGAGTGTGTGTGCATGCAAGTGAGCAGCAGAGGGGCAGAGAGAGAGAGAGAGAGAGAGAGAGAGAGAGAGAATCCCAAGCAGGCTCCCCAGTGTCAGCACGGAGCCCCACATGGCCTGATCCCAGCAATTATGAGATCATGACCTGAGCTGAAATCAAGAGTCAGGCACTTAACCAACTGAGCCACTCAGGTGCCCTCCTAAGAGACTGGATCTTAATTGCTCTCACCACAAAAAAAAGAAGTGATAATTATATGATGTCATATAATACTACATATATGATGTAGTTAACACTAAAATGGTAAATATAGTGCAATATATAAATATATCAGATTAACATGTATATCTTAAATTCATAGAATGTTACATATCAATTAAATCTCAAGTTTTTAAATGGAAAACCTCTGGGTGAATCATAGGCAGCTTTGTAATTATTATTTTTTCATCATTGTGATGAGATGATCCACTTAACTTTAGAAATTAAGTATAAGAGGGGGGCGCCTGGGTGGCTCAGTCGGTTAAGCCTCCGGCTTCGGCTCAGGTCAGATCTCACGTTCGTGGGTTCGAGCCCCGCATCAGGCTCTGTGCTGAAAGCTAGCTCAGAGCCTGGAGCCTGCTTCCAGTTCTGTGTCTCCTACTCTCTCTGCCCCTCCCCGTCTCATGTTCTGTCTCTCTCTGTATTAAAAATAAATAAAATATTTTAAAAATATATTTAAAACAAAAATTAAGTATAAGAGGGAAGCCTGGGCAACTCAGTCAGTTAAGCATCAGACTTTGGCTCAGGTCATGATCTCATGGTTTGTGGGTTCAAGCTCTACATAGGGCTCCAGCTGACAGCTCAGAGCCTGGAACCTGCTTCGGATTCTGTGTCTCCTTTTCTCTCTGTCCCACCCTTGCTTGGGCACGCTCTCTTTCTCTCTCTGTCTCTCTCTCTCAAAAATGAATAAACATTAAAAAAAATTTTTTTTAATAAATTAAGTATAAGAAATGAACCAAGGGGCTCCTGGGTGGCTCAGCTGGTTGAGCATCTGACTCTTAACTTCAGGTCAGGTCAGGTCATGATCCCAGGGTGTGAGATCAGCCCTGCATCCAGCTCCATGCTGAGCATGAAGCCTGCTTAAGAGTCTCTTTCTCTCCTTCTGCCCCTCTTTCTTGCTTGAGTGCTCTTTTGCCCTAAAATTAAAAAAAAATTTTTAATGAACCAATAATTGAAAACTATTAACAATTCTTCCCATACCTGCTGGCAGGAAGATTCTTTTCTTCTTTTTTCTTTAAGTAATCTCTACCTCTGACATGGGGCTCAAATTCATGACCCTGAGGTCACATCCTCTACTGACTGAGCTAGCCAGGCACACCTGACAGGAGGTTTCTTAAGTCACAATATATACCCGATAAATGTTATGCTTTTAGCCACTAGGCATTTTTCTTATATTGAACCAATACTCACATCCTTACTGCCATCAAAACCTCAAGGCCTCTGAGTGATAATCATACGTCAATGTAGGCTCATCAATTCTAACAAATGGGCCACTCTGGTGGCGGATGTTGGTGCTGAGGGAAACTACACATGTGTGGGGGCAGAAGGTATACATACGGCTCTGTGCCTTTACCTCAATATTGCTGTGAACCTAAAACTGCTCTAAGAAGTAATGTCTATTCAAAAACAAAAATACGGATGTCTGGCTGGCTCAGTCGGTTGAGTGACGACTCCTGATTTTGGCTCAGGTCATGATCTCACAGTTGGTGGGTTTGAGCCCCTCGCCAGTTGGGCTCTGTGCTGATAGCGAAGAGCCTGCTTGGGATTCTCCCTCTCCCTCTCTCTCTGCCCCTCCCTGGCTCACAAGCATGCACGCACGCTCTCGCTCTCTCTCTCAAAATAAATGAACAAGCATTTTTTAAAATAAAAAAAATAAAAACCTGAAGTCGCTTCAAATTCCATCATGCAAGTTAACAGAAGACATGCCGAGCACAAATGGTGACTCTCACAAAACTTCAGTTTGGCACAGGAGTTTTAACTCTCCCTTCCCTTGTTTTCCCAGCTCTCCCAAGAGGGCCACCTTGGGCTTATGTGATGCCTCTGTGGGTCTGCAGTGGGAAGGGGGGGAGAAGAAGGCACCCCTTCTTCAAGGATGGATAGCCTCAGGCCAGGGTCTCAGCTTGGCAAGTGGGGCTCGGGTTTGATTCAGCTCCACTGGCCTCCTCAATCAGGAGTCTTTGTGCAGGGCACTAACTGTGTAACAGTACACAGCAGCCCTACTGAACCATCGGAGTAATTCTGATTTATGTATTT
Source organism: Suricata suricatta (assembly GCF_006229205.1). Classification (NCBI taxonomy): domain Eukaryota; kingdom Metazoa; phylum Chordata; class Mammalia; order Carnivora; family Herpestidae; genus Suricata; species Suricata suricatta. The sequence goes on along the minus strand of NC_043701.1, from coordinate 153,191,413 downwards.
TATCCTTCCTCTGCCCACTCAGAAATGAAAGCAGTATTTCTTCAGGTAGTCATGAAGCAGAAGGAAAGAAAAAAGTAACTGAGGGTCCCACAGAAGTGACTCTTACGAACTCTCAGCATAAAATGCTTTCATCTTATTTCTCCTAGTCTAAACCCACAGCCTGAACTGAAAAGCCAAGACTATATTGACATAAGATCGATTCTACCACAAACTATTTGAATTAATGCTGGAGGACTTGGACTTGACTCTGTTCCACGAGCGCAAGGAAGGACAGTAATTTTTTTTCCTCACTATTGTTCTCCCAGCTCTCAAAACAGTGCTTGGTAAATAAAAAGGGATTCAATAAATATTTATTGGCTGAGTTGACGTTTTTATAGGGGAATAATAAAGCCAACTGCTGTGTTCCTTTCGCAGACAGGAGAACACTTCCCTTACAACTTAGGCACAATAAAAATGCTTCAGACATTTTTAAAGTCTGTAGGTATCAAGAAGGAAGGCAGGTGGGACAGACATAAACCTGATGAAGTCTGCAGCAAGCAGTTTAGTAGTTGAGACTCTGGGCTTTCAAGTCAGTCACTGGATTCTAACCCTTGCCTTTCCATCCATTGAGTTGGGGACCCTGCACAAAGTGACTTAAGCTGTCTCGGTTTTCTCATCTCTAAAATGGTGATAATTATGCTCAGTTAGCAGGATTGTTGAAAGGACGAAATAATACTACACATTAGAAACATTTAACATAGTTACCAGCACACAGTAAACACTCAGTAAATGACAGCTACCATTAATGTTTCTGCATCGTCAGAAGGCTAGGAAAAAAGTTAAGCAAAAGAGGGTAAAATTATGCAAATGTGGCAAAATCTTGACAGCTGGTGAATCTAGGTGATGTACATAGGGGTTTGATGCATTGGTGCTGCTTTTATGTACATTTGAGATTTTCTACAAATTTCTTAAAGTTAAAAAGCAGCAAAATACACCAAAACACAATTGCCTCCCACTAACTAAATCCTCAGTCAAGATGGCATTTATTCCCTCAGTAAATCGCCGTGTGCAGGACATCCCATGCCATCTGAGTGGGATGCTGGAGTCCCTGCCCTCAGAGAGCTTAGAGTCTAGTTGGAGACAGACATTAAACACAGAGGCACATAAGTAAATACATAACCACAAGTTAAGAAAATGCTCCACAGGAAATGATTGGGCTGTGGAGAGGTTATAGACGGACTGAGCTGACAGAAGGAAGTCAGGAAAACCCCTCTGAGGAAGTTATATGTAAACGAAGACCTGCAGAGCTTAGCTGGATAAAGGAAGGAGACAGAATTCAGGTGGAGACGCCACCAGGGACACGGGTCCCAAGGGGGAAGGCCAGTGTGGCTGGAACACAACGCAAGGAAAAATGTGGTTTGAGGGGGGACTGGACAGCTGGGCAGGGCTTTGGAGGGCCTGTTGGAGCTTTGCATCTTGGTCCTCTGTGTATTAGGGAACCTCAAAAGGGACTGACAGACAGCTGTCCAGTCACTCTGTAACACTCGCTGCCTCTGGGGACAGGAACTGGGAGATTAGATAAGAGACATTGAAGGAGAACAATTTTCTCTATATGCTCTTCTGTATTGTTGATGGTTTTCTATTAAAAACAAACCAACCCATCAAATTAAGAGGAAAAGCATCCCCCGCCCTCACACACGATGAACACACGCGACACTGGGTTACACAGCAACAGAGGCGAAGACAGGCCGACGACAGATTTCAGCTCGAACAAAAGCTTTTCCAACAACTGTTTGACTTCAACTTTCCTCACGTTTCCCAGGGGCGCAGCCCTTCAGAAGGTCCGGGCAGGGATGGGTTCCCAGAGAGAACCCCACAGTTTTGAGAGCCCTTTAAGGCTGTGGCTCATGGCACACTACCCAGGAGAGACTACCAGAAGAGTACGCTCAGGCATGCACCGCACGGTTGACTGGGTCCTGGGTGGTTTTTGAAAGCCCTTGAGGAGCTTGCTCTAGGCTCTGGAGGGCAATTAGAGCAAAGTAGAGATGATCGCTATCATCAGTGGTCAAGAAGGGGCCTCCTGAGTGCCCTATCTTTAGGACCTGACAGGCGGCTCCCTGCAAAATGTAGGGGCTTGTTCAAGCCGTCAGACAGCAGCTGAGACAGGGTTCACTTTGCTAATGCTGGCCTTCACCGCGGCCTCTCCTCTCCTCCTTCCTCCCATCTTGTTCAACCTATCATGTGATTACGGTTCTCTTGACGATGTTCTTTGTGACCTGCAAGAGTACGGTTCACGATTTATATACAAACAGTGGATTTTGCCACGCAGTGGCATTGTCGGTTATATTTTTCTTTCTTGTTTTTGATTTTTCTCCAATAAACGTGTTTGCTTTTATAGCATACAAGGGCATGTGGAAATCTCCAATGTTTGCATTCAACTCTGCCACCAAGACATTGGAAACTGCAGCTGATCTCCTGGTGCCTTTCTATTAGAAATACAAAATGAACAAAAACAGGGTTTTAAGGACAGGTCCAGGGTTGGGTCCTGCCAAGGCTCTGGGCCGATGCCCATACTTTTTTTCTTTCCTCCCACATTCCTCAAGGATCAAGGTTCGACGTATTTCTCGATCCCCCAGGCCTACATTCCCCACACCCACCCTGTTCTCCTAACACCTGCAAGCTGGGGCACCCTCTTGAACCATATTCTCCACTTCAGCTGCCTTTATAAATGAACTTTCTAAACTAGGAAAGCAATACTCCACACCGCTAAGCAGAGGCAGTTTCACTAAGACAGATGGAAACGAAGAAATGGGACCACACTCACTTGAAGATTTGCATAGGCCCAGACACTGAAAGCTGGGGCCTCTAGAATTCAACCAAGTTGTTCTCACAACTCCTGAAAAGTCATGTCTCCTCTTGGTCCACAGCCCCATTCAGTGCTCCTCTACCTGTTTAGGATGGCAGCTGGATGCCTAAGGACCTGAATGCCCACCCCGGGGTCAGATTGCCTGGGTTCAAATCTACACGCTGCCAGTTCAGCTCTGGAGACTTGAACAAATCACTTCACTAAACTTCTATTTCCTCATCTGTAAAATGTGGGTAACATCTGAATTAAATAAGAGAACGGGTGTGAGGCTGAGCAAGCACCAAATAGATGTGAGATTTTTTTCTTTTACTATATTCCCTGTGTTGTACTTTTCATCTTCATGACTTATTTATTTTATAACTAGAAGTCTGTACCTCTTAACATCCTTTATTTCACTCATCTCTCCAGTCACTTCCCCTCTGGCAATCACCAGTTAGTTCTTTGTATTTAAAAGTCTGTTTGGGTTTTTTTGTTTGTTTGTTTATTCATTTGTGTTGTCTTTTAGATTTCACATATAAATGAAATCATACAGTATTTGTCTTTCTCTGCTCAATTTATTTCACTTATTCATTTATTATCCTCTAGGTCCATCCATGTTGCTACAAATGGCAAGATCTCATTTTTATTACTAATATTCCATTACATATGTATGCCAATTCTTATTTATCCATTCATCTGTGGATGGTTGCTTGGGTTGCTTCCATATCTTGGCTACTATGAACTATATTGCATAAATATAGAGGTGTATATACCTTTTCAAATTAGTGTTTTCATTTTCTTTGAGTAAATACACAGTATTTACTGGATCATATGTTATTGCTATTTTTATTTTTTGAGGAACCTCCATACTGTTCCCAACCGTGGCTGCACCAATTTTGATTCCCACTGGCTCCGTTTTCTCCACATCCTGGCCAATACTTGTTATTTCTTGGGGCACTTGGGTGACTCAGTTGGTTGAGCGTCCAACTTCAGCTCAGGTCATGATCTCATGGTTTGTGGGTTCGAGCCCTGCGTTGGGCTCTGTGCCGACCGCTAGCTCAGAGCCTGGAGCCTGCTTTGGATTCTGTGTCTCCCTCTCTCTCTGCCCCTCCCCTGTTTGTGCTGTGTCTTTCTCTGTCTCTCAAAAAATAAAATAAAACATTAAAAAATTAATTAAAAGTACTTACTATTTCTTGTCTTTTTAGTACTAGCCATTCTGACAGGTGTGACGTGATATCACCTTGTGGTTTTGATTCCTATTTCCTTGATGATGAGTGATACTGAGCATCTTTTCATGTGTCTCCAGCCATCTGCATGTCTACTTTTGGCCTATTGGGGTCCTCTGTCCATAAACGTGAGCTATTTTAAATTTCAGTAATTCTTCCTGCAGCCTCCCACCCCATTTAAGTTGCTATTATTTAGAGGTTTTTAAAAAATATTTATTTAGTTATTTTGAGAGAGAAAGAGCATGACTGGGGGGAGGGGCCGAGAGAGAGGGAAAGAGAGAATCCCAAGCAGGCTCCACACTTAGCACAGAGCCCAACGTGGGGCTCTATCACGACCTCAAGATTACCTCCTGAGCCTATATCAAGAGTTGGATGCTCAACCAACTGAGCCACCCAGGCACCCCTAGACATTTATTTTAAATTAAAGAAGATTCGTTTTATCTCTGAACAAGTTGAGAACTTTTGTCTAGACTGCCTGTGAGGTGTCACAAACCTAAGGGAGAACAAATTCCCTTTAGCAAGCTGTTGTTAATCAGTTGTTTAGTACAGTGTTCTCTGTATGGAAGACGACGGACCAGGAGAAGAAGACAGTGTAGACTGAAGGTCTCTATGCAGAAAGATCAGAGGAAGGAGTGGTCCAGGTGAGAAAGGGCCCCCTGGAAGAGCTCAATGTTTCACTTTTGTCTTCAATAATATGATGGAGTAGTGTTAGCAGAGAGTCATAAATGGTTATTTGAGATTTGAGAGCTGTACATCTAGAATAGTAGTTCTCAAATGAGGACAATTTTGCCCCTCAGGGGACACCGGGCAATGTCTGAAGATTTTGCTGGTTGCCACAAAAGGGATCAGGGATGCCTACTGGCATTTACTAGGTAGAGGCGACATGTCCTACAATACACAGGACAGCTCCTTGCAATAAACAGTTATCAGATTCAAAACGTCAGTAGTGCCTAGGTTGAGAACCTGGATCTAAATTTCCACTTTTTTGAGAGAAATGTATACTTACTTTCCTTTTCCTTTAAAAGATGAGTGCTCACTGAAGTTAGCATCAGTGTTTTCAAATATTTTTATCCCTGACAACAAAACAATGTTTTTAGGTTCAGCTAATAACAGCACCTGCCTTTCCTTTCACTGCCTCCGGGGCTCATCCTCCTTCAGCTTATGCCCTCGCCCTACAAACACTTCCTTCATTTTAAGAAAGGAATCAAACTGCAGGAAAGCACTAGCCACATATGTTAATGATTATGTGACATCACAACAAAATTCCAGGTAGGCTTCTCATCAGTGCTTCTTTAGATAAGTTAGGACACTTCACCAGAATGGGCTGCTGTCCAAGCAGATTAAATTAGAAGAGCTTGTAACACACTAGAAAACACACACACACACACACACACACACACACACACACACACAAACTTATCAACATGATTAATCAGAGAGAGTTTTACCGGTTGTTTGTTAATGCGTTTCACCAATCAAACAACTGAGGAATGTGACTGCTGGCTGTTGACCCTGGGAACCTAACACCACTATGCTGTGTTAAATAAATTAGTTTAAAAGAATGTTTACCTCCCTTTACTGTATGACTCTCTGTTTGGTGTCCTTTTATAAGAGGATGAACCTGGCTTCTAGGAGTCTAGTGTCTTCCCACTTCGTCTACTACAGCAAAGGAATGCTCACACAAAGAAATTGGAGCTTACTATAAAATGTATTACCCAATACTCCGGAGGACATGGCCACTCCAAAGCCCCTTCAGAGCTAAAGGCCGTTTCCCTTCTCAGAAGCTGCCCCTCTACACATATCAACAAAGTGAGAAAAAACAAAGGTCTCTTCAGGAAGCCATGAGCCTCTCAGGTGGGAACGCTAGAACATTCCCTCCAATCACATTTTTTCCAAACTACTTGACTTTGGTAGCTAATTCAGATTTGAGACGTACCATGCAAACACAAATGGCATTCCAAGCAATCAACCATCACTGACCAGGAATTTAAGTAAAACAATCACTTATTGGCATTGGCAAGAGCCAGTGAATGCTGGTGAAGGGGTGGCTTAAGAGCAGAGTGTCTGAAAGGAACGCGCACTGGGGTCAGACCTAAGGTCTTCATGGCTAAGAACAATTGCTACTGCTTATTGAGGTCTTATTATGACCATTGTGCAAGGCACTCTCTCTCCATTGGATCATTGAATCCTTGCAGCCAGTGTTTTTTACTTCCTTGATTTGCAGATGAGGAAATGAGCCTCTGAAAGCCTGCTCTGTCAGCCTTCCTTGGAGGCAGGGCTTAGAAGAATTTGCCTCGGTGCAGACGTGAGCAAGCGATGCGTTAGGCAAGCTCGGGCATTTGAGA